>NC_053028.1:34217246-34320310 GCF_003073215.2 Triticum urartu | reverse complement strand
CGGCGTGGCTTGTTTGCTTCCCTGGTTCTTGCATCGTTTGTGCGGCAATTGAACTGCCGAACAGGCCTTCTGAAGGATGGAGTCCTGAAAGTAAGAGAAAAATAAAAAGAAATCGGCAGCCCCTGGTACGGTTTAAGCCGTATTTTTGGGCGTGCCGTGATGGTGCCCCTCCCCTGTACCCATGGTATCTCTAGGGCGTAGTTATGGACGCGAAGTACTGGCGTCACCTTTTTGTGAGGGTTGGAGTTGGGGCCGCATTGCTACGCCTGCTCGGATCATGCCAGGTGGTCTTGTTGTAGGTTACGCCGGGCGCGCTTGATGGTGTCCGGTCGTTTAGTGGCCGGACTGGAGAACTGCCTGGAGAGGCTGCTTTGTACTTCCGCTGCAAGGGCCGCCGTGTGCTCCTCCGTTCGGAGGGAGCGTTCGGTGTTTCCATTGACCGTAATTACTCCTCGAGGGCCCGGCATCTTGAGCTTAAGGTATGCGTAGTGCGGTACCGCATTGAACTTAGCGAATGCAGTTCGCCCGAGCAGTGCGTGATAACCACTGCGAAACGGGACTATGTCGAAGATTAACTCCTCGCTTCGGAAATTATCCTGAGATACGAAGAGCACTTCAAGTGTAACTTAGCCTGTACAGTTGGCCTCTACACCTGGTATTACGCCTTTAAAGGTCGTTTTGGTGGGTTTAATCCACGAGGGATCTATGCCCATTTTCTGCACTGTGTCCTGGTAAAGCAGGTTCAGGCTGCTGCCGCCGTCCATAAGGACTCTAGTGAGATGAAATCCGTCAATGATTGGGTCTAGGACCAATGTGGCGAATCCGCCATGACGGATGCTAGTGGGATGGTCCCATCGATCAAAGGTGAATGGGCAGGAGGACCATGGGTTGAACTTTGGGGCGACTGGCTCTACCGCGTATACGTCCCTTAACACGCGCTTCCGCTCCCTTTTGGGGACGTGGGTTGCGTATATCTTATTCACCGTCCGCACTTGTGGGGGAAAACTCTTCTGTCCACTATTGTTTGGCAGCCGGGGCTCCTCGTCCTCATCGCTTTGCAGCCCCTTGTCTTCATTTTCGGCGTTTAACTTGCCTGCCTGCTTTTCGGGGGTGCCATGTATCTGGCACAAGCGGTCGAGTATTCGGTCCAAATTGGACGGGCCCCTAGGATTCCTTTTGAATGGCTTTTTCCGCTGACCGGATTTAGAGCCTCTGAATCCGGCATTAACTGTCGTATCCTCAGCATTGTCGCCGTTAATGCGGCGCTTCTGCTTGTTGCGACGCGACCTGCCACTACTGTCCCTGGTGTCCGAATTACCAGAGTTTTTGGTCATATTGTTGCTACGAGCAAGCCAACTGTCTTCTCCCACGCAAAAGCGGGTCATGAGTGTCGTGAGTGCTGCCATAGATTTCGTCTTTTCCTGTCCAAGGTGCCGGGCTAGCCACTCGTCACGGATATTGTGCTTGAAGGCTGCTAGGGCCTCAGCGTCCGGACAGTCGACTATTTGATTTTTCCTTGTTAGGAACCGTGTCCAGAATTGCCTGGCTGATTCCTCTGGCTGCCGAATTACGTGACTTAGGTCATCGGCGTCTGGGGGTCGCACATAAGTGCCCTGGAAATTGTTGAGGAATGCGGCTTCCAGGTCCTCCCAACAACTGGTTGATCCTGTTGGCAAGCTGTTAAGCCAATGCCGAGCTGGTCCTTTAAGCTTGAGTGGTAGGTAATTGATGGCGTGGAAATCATCGCCGCGGGCTATGTGGATATGAAGGAGATAATCCTCGATCCATACCACAGGATCTATTGTGCCATCATATTATTCGATGTTTACGGGTTTGAAACCCTCGGGGATTTGATGATCCATTATTTCATCTATAAATCAGAGTGGGTGTGCGGCGCCTCTGTACTGGGCTATATCGTGACGTAGCTCCAATGAGCCTTGTCTACTGTGTTCTGCCCCGCCGAATTTGTGGCCGGCGTGACGGTTACTGTCTCGAGCCGTGGGGCGCCCATGCGATCCGTAGATCGATCTTGTTTGCCTTGCCTTGTCCTCCAACATGTCTCGTAAGTCCGGCGCATATTCCCGTGCCTTGGTACACGGTGCGGCTTGAGTGGAGGGCCGAGAGGCCTCTCTGTCGCGACCACGAGGTGGCCGGTCGGCCGCATCAAGTGCTTCCTCCTCTAATCGGGGTAGCAACCTGCGCTTTGGGTAGCTCTTGGAGGGGCGTTTGAGTTTATGCTCTTCGGCCGCAAGGACTTCAGTCCATCTGTCGACTAGCAAATCTTGATCAGCTCTAAGTTGTTGCTGTTTTTTCTTGAGGCTTCTTGCCGTGGCCATAAGCCTGCGTTGGAAACGCTTTTGCTCGACGGGATCCTCTGGCACGACGAATTCGTCATCGTCGAGGCTTGCCTCGTCTTCGGAGGGAGGCATATAATTATCGTCCTCGACCTCTCTGTCTGCCGCTCTCTCATGAGGGCTGGTTTCTCCATCCTCCTGTGCTAAATCTTGCTGGAGGGGGTTTTCTTCGGCGCTTTCCGGAGTATTATTATCTCCCGTGCTGGAATCACCTTGTTTGTTTTGGCGGGATTTTGAGCGGCGCCGCTGACGCCGGCACTTAGGCTGTTTCTTGGAGGGGTCATCCTCCGCTGTTCCATCGCCATCTCCCTCTTTTGGGGTGTCCACCATGTATATGTCATATGACGAGGTGGCTTTCCAGGGCCTAGTAGGCGCTGGTTCTTCATCATCTCCTTCATCGGCGTCCATACCTTCGATATCTTCAGAGTCAAAGTCGAGCATGTCGGTTAAGTCGTCGACAGTGGCTACAAAGTGGGTGGTGGGTGGGATTTGAATTTCTTCATTGTCCGTACCCCAACCTTGCTGACCGTAGTCCGGCCAGGGCTCTCGTGATCAAATCACACTGTGTCTGGCCAGACGATGATGGATACCGTAACACCAAGAGGGCCCGAGAATATCTCCCCATCGCCGGAGGAGCAAATCCCAATCTTGAGCTATCAAGTTACTTGACACACTTTTCCATGAACCAGTAAGCCGCCATAATAGCCACCCATTTACGGATGATGTTTAACAAACACCAAAGTTCATGAAGCAAGTATGAATAAACTTGATACTCCCATGGTCTAAGGAATTATGCAAACATTAACCATCTCCGTGCTATCAACCATAAACTTGTGACGAATGAATCTCATAGCATAACATCAATCCGGGTTGATTCAACACAAATGTTCTCTTAACATTGTGCCCTCAAAGTTGCTGGCATTGACATGCCCATTATCAGGAAAACATAACCATCATGCAACACTTGAGCTAGTATTTGAGGCCAGACTAAGAATACTTCTTACCGTTTATTATTCCACACGTGCATATGAGTCTTCCTCCGAACCTCCTGTTATTGCAGACTCGAGAACCATAGTAGTTATAGCATGGAATATAAACATAATTATGAACTTGGAGATAAATAATATCATTTATTATTGCCTCTAGGGCACACCTCCTACAGACTCCCACTTGCACTAGAGTCAATAATCTAGTTAATGCTAATGTACTTTACACCTATGGCATACTGGTGTAAAACATGCTTCGCATGTGGTATAGCCTGATGTCCATCGGATCTGACAACTTCAGCTCCGTGTGTATCTCTGCATATCCTCACATTTTCACGCTTTCACGAAATTCATATCTTGTGTGGACTTGGCTTGGTATATATGTGAATCATTGGTCGAAACCTGATTCCTCAGACTAAGTTATGGAGCAACTATCTACAATAGTTTCCCATTGACCAAAGCCTCCTTGGAACCATACTAAGTTCATGAATGAACTATATGATTCAACAGATTTGTCTTTGTCGCTTCTAAAGCGGCAACATACTTCGCCTCTGTTATAGAATTCGCCACAGTAACTTGTTTGGAACAATATCCAACTAACTACACCACCATATTGTGTGTTACATAATACCCTCAATTTAAATCGAGAATCGCATGGAGAAATGATGAAGACTGCATCGATGTAACATTTTACAACGAACTCTTCATGATCTCCGCTTGCGAGAAAACATCTCATCAGTGCTACTCTAGCACTCAATGACCCTTTTTCACTGTTGTCCCATGATCAGCACTTTTGATCACTTTGGTATCTATACTCGCAATAGCTTGGGAGTATTGGATATATCTGGTTGTTTTACATATCATGGAATACATGATTAATCCAAACACAGGAGTGTGTGGAATCTCCATCATGTATTTTGCCCATCAGTGTTTTGGGACACCGATTCTTGCAAAAACTCTTTCCATGTGACTTTGGCAAGAATCACTCCTTGTCGTTCTTAGTGCTAAACGGTTTTAGCATCTTGTCAATATGTATTTTTGCTCAGCCCTATTAGGTAAATCTATCTCCATAGATCATGATGCCTAATATCAAGGCTATTTAGCCTAAGCACTTCATCGAAACACTATTTTCAAATGAAGTCATAATTCGTGTCAAGAAATTTATTTCCAATTAACAATGTGTCAAGCACACAAGGTTTTTAGAAATATTATTACGCTCCCACTTACTTTCTTGAATTACAAGCATCTTCGTTACCCATTGATGAAGTCAAACCCCTTCGACCATTTCATCAAAGCACGAAGATTCCAACTCCATTTTGCTCTCTTCTGTCCATCGCTAGAACTCTAAAGTTTGCACCCTTACTAGCATCCTCTAGATACACAAAATGCCTTGGACTGTAACACATGCAAGTCCTTGGTTTCATTTCCATCAGATGGAAATCCTATTATCATCCATGTTTCATATCTCATGATTGAAATATGTATTAATTGCTAGTTCAACCTGAACCGACTTTAAGCATCGCTACAATGAAAATAACCTCATCGTAGTCAACTCTTGAACTTGCTATTTCAACAAGTCGAGCTTTATGGATAAAACATTTTTATCCGTATCAGTTTTAAATTCCATAAATATTCGTTATACTCTAAGTCTTCCGAAAGGTGTATTAAGGCTTTAATCTTGAATCACTTATATGGAAACTAACTCGGGTTGTATTGGCATTTAGCTTCCTTGTGTATCGTAGGTATAATGTTGTCTAACAACAATATCTTGTTTGCGCACCTGAGAGGTTTGCACGAGCCTGCCTACGTGGTTCAGCTGCAAGTTCGACCGAAGTTCATACATTTTATTGTAGAGACTTCCGTATCAGTCGCAGTAGGAAACTTTGGAATTACTTCCAAGGTCTCTTTCCTTTGATCTGATGACGAAGATAGTGTTTATCTCATCGGGTTGCACTATTCTCCCACTCATCTTTTTGAAAGAACCATTCTCTTTAAAAGCACACTGTTTCGCGGCAAAACTATTTGCCTCGGTATAGTGAGGGAGGAATACCCAACATTTTGGTATAACCTACAAAGTAGCACTTGTCTGATTTGGAATAGGTTTGTAACCTTTCACACAAGCCCCATATTCCAAATGTTAAGAAAAGATATAACATGGTTGGGCATACCATACCATGGCTTCATTTCAACAGACCCGATGTAGCTCTTTTCAGTGTAAAGGCCGCAGTCTCGAAAGAATTACTCTTCAAAAGTGATAATGACAAATTTATTTATGTCATCTTTGATCTTACCATGTCATAAATGGTTTGATTACATCTTCATAGACATTCCACTCATAGTGGTGTTCCGGGAGTTGTAAGTTATGGAACTCTTTTCACAACTCGTCAGACATTCGCTAAACTTGTAACTCAAATATTCGTTTCTGCAATAAAATTGCAGAAACATAATTTCCTTGTTACAATAACTTCTACTTCATTTTTGAAAACCTTTTGAATGATTTCAAAAGATCCAGACTTACATCTCATCAAGAAAATATCCATATATATACTTGAGTCATTTCTAAAGATATATAAATCCACTACTTGCAACAACATTTATTGAACTACACACATCAAAATGTATGATCACCAATAAGTTTGTTGCTTGTTCCTTGTGGCCTGTGAACGGTATTTCAATCACTTCACTTTTCGGAGAAAAGTTTCAAGTGCCAGATGATTCAAAATCAAACGACTTCAAAATCCATCATAATGGAATTTTTCCATGTGGGTTTCTCCAATGTGACCAAATGCGGTGCCACACATGTGTGGTATTCTCATAGTCTTGCGACATTTAGCGTCAGTGTTATGGATGTATCATTTTACCATCAATATTCATAACATGCATCCGATCTAGGATGGAAGCATGGCCCTTCATGTTATTCATAATACTGAACAACAATTGTTCTTCTATGAACAACCCTTTTGCAATAAACATTGTGCAATGAGCTTGAGTGTAAGAAACTCTAAAATGAACTGTCATTCACAATGAAAGTATGGCCTTTGTTATTTCACTAATAGGAACATCGAGGAAAGTTCTCGCTTCATGGAAGCGAACCCTTCGGCGGGGCGGCTGCATGGATATTCCGGTGCATGGCTTGCACAACCGTCTATGCAAAGTAGCTAGAGTGGATGAAACTTGCTGAAAATGAATTATGAAAGAAAATACATAGGTAATACACCGATGGAAGAAATAGTAACTTCTACTATGTTCCAAACACGTATTAAAACCTCATTCCTGGCTAGTCTTTTAGGCCACAGTAGCTCTTACATTGATTCGCAACAGAATGCAATCGAGTGGGTATCTTTGTGATTAACTCACAATACCCAAGAATTAGTGATTAACATGTTTAACCATAATTCCCAAGAACTATATCTTTGACCAGCCTACTATACATCAAAAACTTGTATGACATTCATACATGAGCTGGATATTCCAGTCATCTTTCTTTCTGCCTTTATACTTCTAACAGTTTAACTTTTAGTATTTCTCCTACTCGCAAAAGAAGCACCCAACTTAAGAGTGGCGTTAGCCCCGGACTTCCTAGGCGTGTAAGTCATACTAACACCCTTTGGACACTTCCTTTCTCTTTAAGTTGTTGTTTTATTCACCTTTCATTATATGACAGGCGTTCATCTGGATCCCCTTCTCAACAGTCAAATGCATAGTAAACACTTTTACTAATACTTGCAAACAAACATTGCTTTGTTTGTATCTGAAAATAATTTTCAGTTCCATGAATATCACATAACTATCCCAAACTTTGCTCAGGACTCTCCTGCCTGAACGTCAAAGACAACCAAGTGATCTTGCTGTGAGGTCTGACCTCACCCGCCTCATTCCTCTCGATTCGTTAGTGCTCATGTGTACATGGCGCACCCCGAAAAGATACGAATTTGAGACGGTGCTACACTTGGGTGAACACTAACTACTTTGATATTCTAAGTGAGAGATCACCCTAATAAAAAGCGACTACCACGCAATCAAGAGGGTGCATCATAAGGGATAAACATCTCAGGCAATTCATAATAGCATGATATGGTATAGCCCTTTATGACGGAGAAGTCTTTCATTCCTTCATCTTCAGCATTCGCGTCGGTGTTCACCTTCGCGAAGATTGCCACCACCTTGTCAATGCACTAGATAATATTGCTATCTCAATAGCGTATAAAATTAATGCATTCCTTAAGGTTGACACGCAGGTCATTAAAGTGCAATCATATGGCTCCAGCCATCATGCCGAATCATGACACGCAGGTCATGTTAATTACATTATATAGTCATCTCATACATAATCAAATTATTATGAGCACTGCTATACCACATCAGATGCACATGCAAACCCTCCTGCAAAACCAAGTTAGACGTTTCTAATCGGTTCATGCAAAAACTTGTTTTTCATGGCTTCTAAGGTTTCGAAACGAACCGAAGCTACATCGTCCATCATCAAGTATGATAATTCAAGTCGCTAGATTAACAATGCGGGGTGTATGAAGCACGAGATAATAAAATCTCTAACCCCATACTAAACTTCGTCATACGCATGACTCCCGTGTAGATCATATCTGCATTGCCTTTTGTCTGCAAAATTTCATCTTTCTTTCTAACTATGGTGGATTTCAACGAACTGTTAGCACTTCATTGATCAATCAGGATCGCAGATTGCCAGAACATTGAAAATCCACCATACCGTTATCAAGATCTGAAATATGCAAATTCCAGGGAAGCAACAAGAACATCGGGTAACAGATTTCATCTGCTACCCGCGCAAATAATTTTTAGTAATAAAACTCATATACTACAAATTATATTGTGCAACACCCATACATCTCTATGTATTCTAGATCACAACCTGCATCTACGCATAGCACGACTCATGATGCCACTGTAGGGGTAACGCAGCAGAAAACAAAAAAATTGGACCTACGCACCAGCCATGACCACTATGGAGACTACATACAAGGTTTGATCTTTTCGTTACCGACTCGTAGCGCAGCGGGAAGTAGAGTCCATGACGATCGGCGGTGCAGATCCCTGCAACTAGGATTTACAACCTCCCAACCGCGAGGATGTATACCCTTATCTGCCCCTCGGACAGCCCTCCGGGAAGTGATCGGACAGTCCCCCGGACGGTGTTGTGAACAGCCCTTCGGGAGGACCTTTGAAACTCGGACGGACAGCCCTTCAGGAAGCACTCTCGAACTAATACCAAAACTACGATCTCTCTACAGAGTTGCACACATACGGTGTCATCTATCCGGCAGGGCTTCACCGTCCAGAACTAGTTCCTGCCAGCACCCAGACAGCCTTTCGGCTCTACGAAACTATTTTGCGGGGAGGGAGAGAGAAGCCAGGTCATTGCATGGCACTTGTGTATGTGAGAAGGGATAGGTTTGTGCTGCCCACTCCTCCTCTATTTATAGGAAAGCCAAGGGGTAGGGATGGCTCACAAAAACCCAAAATGCCCATGCAAATGTCACACATGAAGGGCATAATGGGGAGGGAAGTGGAGCTCCATGGAGCCCCACACATGTGGCCGGCCAACCCCCTTGGGGGGCCCCCATGAGGAGCATGCTTGGCCCCCAAGCCCTTCTAGAAGCCTTTTGGAAATATCCCAAAAGGTGACTCACCATAAAATATCCCAAAAAGCACTTTCACTATTCACGACGACATTTTTCAGCGTCTGTTCGAACTGAAAATATTTATGTGGGCTTAGAACATTTCCAGTACCCACCATAATGATTTTCAACGTGTTCTAGAACAATTCCAGTTTAGTGTTTTTCATCTGCGAAAAGCATCTGAACCGGTTCCAGCAGCTCCGAAACATTTCCGGTTTTTATTTATGAAAATTCCAAAAAGTTTCCAGAATGATTCTGGGACCCTCTGTCAGTGTCAAAACCGGCGGATCTCGGGTAGGGGGTCCCGAACTGTGCGTCTAGGCCGGATGGTAACAGGAGACAAGGGACACGAAGTTTTACCCAGGTTTGGGCCCTCTCGATGGAGGTAATAGTCCCTCCCGGACACGGAAAGTCCCTTCCCGGACACGGGACGAAGTCTTCAATCTTGTATCTTCATAGTCCAGGAGTCCGGCTGAAGGTATAGTCCGGCTATCCGAACCCCTAATCCAGGACTCCCTCAGTAGCCCCTGAACCAGGCTTCAATGACGACGAGTCTGGCGCGCGGATTGTCTTCGGCATTGCAAGGCAGGTTCCTCCTCCAAGTACTTCGTAGAAGATTTTGAACACAAAGATAGTGTCCGACTCTGCAAAATAAGTTTCCACATATTGCCGTAGAGAGAATAATATTTACACCAATCTAATCTGATGACGTATTCCGTAGCGTGACACACCATGGCCAAGCCTTTATCCGAGTCGTTTCATTATCCCACCTCAGTGCGTTATGCGAGGCGGTTTCCTTGGCACGTCTTGTTAAAGCAGAGATCGTGTCCCCTTATCCCGGGATTCTCATCAATAGGGCGTGGGTAACCCAACCGCGCCATTGATTACGGCGCTTGGAGATAAGCGAGTTTTACCAGGCTGGTGGGGACATGTAGTTGCGTCCTCCCATATAAGGGGATAAGGATCCACCTTTTCACCTACGCCTTCTTCCTCCTTCGCCTATCCATTCTTGCGCACTCGAGCTCCAGCGCCCAAGTCCGCACTCCCCACCTCAACCTTCTCCAGCCATGTCCGGAGCGGGAGGCAAGTGGATGGTCTCCTCCGTCACGGAGGGACATATCAAAAAGCTGAGGAAGGCCGGATACCTGTCTAACGACATCGCGTACCGGCTCCCCGAAAAGGGGCAGCTCATCCCCACCCCTAGGCCCCATGAGAGGGTGGTGTTCCTCCCCCATTTCCTCCGCGGACTGGGCTTCCCTCTCCACCCATTTGTCCGGGGGCTCATGTTCTACTACGGCCTGGATTTCCACGATCTGGCCCCGAACTTCGTCCTCAACATCTCGGCGTTTATCGTCGTGTGCGAGGCCTTCCTCCGCATCCGCCCCCATTTCGGCCTATGGCTCAAGACTTTCAACGTCAAGCCGAAGGTGGTGCGCGGCAACCAGGCGGAGTGCGGAGGCGCCATGGTGGGCAAGATGGCCAACGTCCTATGGCTCGAGGGCTCCTTTGTGGAGACCCTGAAGGGTGGCAATCGGGGTGGTTTTACATCACCGAGCCGCGCGACACAGAATGGGTCGTTCCCCCGAGTTCCGATCCGGACCCCCTATGCGGCTCACCTCCTGGAAGGAGATTGGTCTATCCTGGGGTAAAAAAGGAGAGCTGACCGGACTCCAAACATGCATCCAAACCCTGGCGGACAAGAAGCTCAAACTTGTCAACGTAGTCCAGGTTATGCTCATCCGCCTGATCCTCCCGTGTCAACAACGGGCTTTCAACCTGTGGGAGTTCGACCCGGCGCGGCACCAAACTCTGAGCAGGCTCTTTGACACAACGTACGAAGATGCCTGGAAGGTGCTTTTCAAAGGCGCCGAGGCTCCCGCATCAGCTACCGAGGATCGCGGATTCAGTGTGCAGCGTCACGCTCTCGCGGTAAGCTGTTTTCTTCCTTTTATAGGGTATCGGTTTTTCATAGTTTGACTCCATGCGGGATCTATGCTCCCTTGCCTTTGACAGGATTGGCAGGTGACGTCCGGACAGATCAACTGTCTGGCTCCTTTGCCTGAAGGCCCAGCGGACGCTCGCTTGGCGAAGCTGCTGGTTCCGGCACCCTACGTGGTGCCGGAGAAGAAGGCCGTGAAAAAGGCCGTGGGGACTCGAAAGAGTGCCCGGCGCCAGGAAGTGTCGGATCCATCATCCTATGGTTCGGAGGCGCATTCCTCCCGTGAAGACGAGGAGGAAGAAGAGGAGAGCTCTCCCCCTCCGGCGAGAGGAGAGAAGAAAAGGAAGGCCGCCCTCTCTGGGGAGGCCGGAGGGTCCAAGAAGGGGAAAACCCTTCCTCCGGACTACTCCACCGACACGACGGCGGAGAGGAGTGGCAGCCCAGGGCCAAGCCCCTGGCAAAATCGTAAGTATCCGGATACCAGAGTAATTCATAGTATTCATTTATTGCACAACTTTCCCTTACGTCGAATATGTTTATGCAGCCCACCCAAAGACCGTCTCGACGCGTCGTCGAGCGGCTCACTGGACTCGTCGGATGTGAACTCGCTTCCGACGCTTCCTCCCCCCGCCCTACGGACGACACCGAAGTGTTGTCCCAACAGGTTCCAAGCCGGGAGGAGGTGGTCCTGGAGGCGCCGCAAGGTGACCTCCCGGACTCCAGGAGTAAAGGGGATGAAACCCCCCAGGGCTCCAAGTCCGGCTCTAGGCCGGACACCGCTCCGGAACCTTCAAAGGTTCCAGAGTCCGGCGGGGGACCTCCTTCCAAGAGGAGCAAGTCCACCGTGCCGGCGGCCCCCGTCCAACCGGAGGCGCCGGACAATATGTTGGAGGCGCTCCAAGGCGCCTCCATCGACGAGGAGCACCGCCTATTATGAGTGCGGTGGTCCAGAAGGTTCAGTCCGCCAAGAGCGGACTGACTGAAGCTTGTACTAGCCTTTTGACAGGCTTTGAGGTAAGTAAAGAATGTGTAAATAATAGTACCGCATAGACAGTAGCCCCTGATGCTCTGTTTGGCGTTCGGGAAGAAAAGCCGAATAGAGGATCAAATAGAATTCGCAGGAGTCTAACAAAAATGAGTCAATATGCATATGCAGGCTTCCCTGCTTGCGTCCGCCGCACTGACTGCGGAAGTGGACACGCTAAAGCAGAACCTCGAGCGGTCCGAGCAAGAGCTCGGCGTGCCAAGAAGCAGCTCGAGGACAATGAAGGTAAGAAATACCTTGTTTTTAAATATATATAAAAAGGTGCAATTGCAAAGAATGACAGGATTATCGTGGCTATTTTAGGGGCCACGTCTGAAGTGGCGACCCTTAAGCAAGCGCTGGTCGAGGCCGAGAAGAGGGCGGCCTCGGAGCGCACCGAGCGGGAGAAGTATGAGGCCGAGGTTGGCAAGGTGCGGCAAGAGCTCCAGGCTCTCATGGAAAAACATGAGAGTTTGGAGCTTGACTCAAAGACGCGAGCGTCCGAGCTCGCGGTGGCTATTGAAAATGCCAAGTCTGCCAAGGCCGAATCCCAGAAGACCCTCCAGGAGTTGGATGAGGTGAAGAAGATAGCGGCGGGTAAGGCATTCTTTATGCAAAGCAAACACATAAACGTGAGTTACTTGTTACTTACCCGAATCCGGAGCTCTCCAGGAGCGTTCGCAGATCTTCCCCGGAGTGTATCCGATGCCGCCGCATTCTATCGAGCCAAGGAGGGCAGCTCGACAGAGAAGGTGTTCTTGGTCTCAGTACGCTGAGGCCGGACACCCCGTGCCCCTGAGCGACCAGCTGAAGCAACTGGTCGAGCTCCACAAGGCGGCCGAACAGGCCATGAAGGGCTCATTATTTTGGCCTGGGTGCGGCGGCTGGGAGGCCTGTCCAAGGCTCGAAGTCATCAAGCGCTCCGTCTGCATTGAAGGTGCCCGTAGGGCCCTTGCCCGTGCTAAGGTGCACTGGGGCAAGATTGATGCTGAGAAGCTGGTGAAGGACGGGCCACCGCCGGGGAAAGAGCATCGCAAGCCCGAGAATTACTATAGGATGTTTGAAGGGTGCCCGCCTTGTGGCGGATGAATGTTCTAGGGATGTAATTTTTGAGTAAAACTTGCTCGTTTTGTCCTGTCGCTGAAAACTTGTTTATATGCGCTAAGCAATGCTGTTTGGAATTTAAAATATTACCTTCTGTTGCGGCTGTTTATCAATTCTGAGAGATGGCGAGTCGTCGGCTTCTGCCCCCGTGCCGCTAGTGCTGGGGTGTTCGGGGATAAACCTGAGCGCTCTTTTTTCCCATGTTTGGGTCCTTCGAGGGGAGGCGCTCAGCCCAAACGAACAAGGCAATCGGACTATAATGCGTGAACACTCTCACTTAGCCATAGAATTCTATAATTTTAAATTTCGGCGAAGCCCCTGGTATTCGGAAGACCGAGTTCGGGGCGCTATCCACGCCTTGGCCGGACAGAGCCGGCTCCTCGCCCTAAGCGGCATAAGTCTTTAGGGACTCGAAAAACCTCTCGAACAGCGACCAGCTCTCGCTTCATCATGACAGTCAGTTTTAGCTTTCTCCACTGAGGTGCTCGACCCAGCCGATATAGCGGAACGTAAGGCACCAAAACATAGGAGCCGGGCAAACCCAACTATTGACCCAAGACATGATTCGGAGCCGATGCATATAATGCTATAAGTTCGGGGTGCCGCACTTGTTAAAGTGTTCGGACTTCTTACACCATATTGAGGGGTACTAAAGCCCCTGGCGTATTTTGGCCGTACGGGTGCGACATGTCGTTAATGAACATATATAAAGAAAAAGGTAATGCAAAAATAGACGAAAGCTATGCATTGTTTAATAAAAAGGGCTGCGATCAAAGCAGAACGATACAAATAATGCGATAAGTGGAAGGTTGGACTAGTTAACATGTCCGTTCCAGGGGCAAGCTGCGGAATAGTATGCGGAACAGGTATACTGCTCGTGATAGAGACCACCTGGGAGTTCCGTACTGCGGCGTGGCTTGTCTGCTTCCCTGGTTCTTGCATCGTTTGTGCGGCAATTGAACTGCCGAACAGGCCTTCCGAAGGATGGAGTCCTGAAAGTAAGAGAAAAATAAAAAAATCGGCAGCCCCTGGTACGGTTTAAGCCGTATTTTTGGGCGTGCCGTGATGGTGCCCCTCCCCCTGTACCCATGGTATCTCTAGAGCGTAGTTATGTACGCGAAGTACTGGCGTCGCCTTTTTGCGAGGGTTGGGGTTGGGGCCGCATTGCTACGCCTGCTCGGATCGTGCCAGGCGGTCTTGTTGTAGGTTACTCCGGGCGCGCTTGACGGTGTCCGGTCGTTTAGTGGCCGGACTGGAGAACTGCCTGGAGAGGCTGCTTTGTACTTCCGCTGCAAGGGCCGCCGTGTGCTCCTCCGTTCGGAGGGAGCGTTCGGTGTTTCCATTGACCGTAATTACTCCTCGAGGGCCTGGCATCTTGAGCTTAAGGTATGCGTAGTGCGGTACCGCATTGAACTTAGCGATGCGGTTCGCCCGAGCAGTGCGTGATAACCACTGCGAACGGGACTATGTCGAAGATTAACTCCTCGCTTCGGAAATTATCCGGAGATCCGAAGACCACTTCAAGTGTGACTGAGCCTGTATAGTTGGCCTCTACACCTGGTATTACGCCTTTAAAGGTCGTTTTGGTGGGCTTAATCCTCGAGGGATCTATGCCCATTTTCCGCACTGTATCCTGGTAAAGCAGGTTCAGGCTGCCTGCCGCCGTCCATAAGGACTCTAGTGAGATGAAATCCGTCAATAATTGGGTCTAGGAGGCCTTCTGAAGGATGGAGTCCTGAAAGTAAGAGAAAAATAAAAAGAAATCGGCAGCCCCTGGTACGGTTTAAGCCGTATTTTTGGGCGTGCCGTGATGGTGCCCCTCCCCTGTACCCATGGTATCTCTAGGGCGTAGTTATGGACGCGAAGTACTGGCGTCACCTTTTTGTGAGGGTTGGAGTTGGGGCCGCATTGCTACGCCTGCTCGGATCATGCCAGGTGGTCTTGTTGTAGGTTACGCCGGGCGCGCTTGATGGTGTCCGGTCGTTTAGTGGCCGGACTGGAGAACTGCCTGGAGAGGCTGCTTTGTACTTCCGCTGCAAGGGCCGCCGTGTGCTCCTCCGTTCGGAGGGAGCGTTCGGTGTTTCCATTGACCGTAATTACTCCTCGAGGGCCCGGCATCTTGAGCTTAAGGTATGCGTAGTGCGGTACCGCATTGAACTTAGCGAATGCAGTTCGCCCGAGCAGTGCGTGATAACCACTGCGAAACGGGACTATGTCGAAGATTAACTCCTCGCTTCGGAAATTATCCGGAGATCCGAAGAGCACTTCAAGTGTAACTTAGCCTGTACAGTTGGCCTCTACACCTGGTATTACGCCTTTAAAGGTCGTTTTGGTGGGTTTAATCCACGAGGGATCTATGCCCATTTTCTGCACTGTGTCCTGGTAAAGCAGGTTCAGGCTGCTGCCGCCGTCCATAAGGACTCTAGTGAGATGAAATCCGTCAATGATTGGGTCTAGGACCAATGTGGCGAATCCGCCATGACGGATGCTAGTGGGATGGTCCTTCGATCAAAGGTGATCGGGCAGGAGCACCATGGGTTGAACTTTGGGGCGACTGGCTCTACCGCGTATACGTCCCTTAACGCGCGCTTCCGCTCCCTTTTGGGGACGTGGGTTGCGTATATCTTGTTCACCGTCCGCACTTGTGGGGGAAAACCCTTCTGTCCACTGTTGTTCGGCAGCCGGGGCTCCTCGTCGTCATCGCTATGCAGCCCCTTGTCTTCATTTTCGGCGTTTAACTTGCCTGCCTGCTTTTCGGGGGTGCCATGTATCTGGCACAAGCGGTCGAGTATTCGGTCCAAACTGGACGGGCCCCTAGGATTCCTTTTGAATGGCTTTTTCCGCTGACCGGATTTAGAGCCTCTGAATCCGGCATTAACTGCCGTATCCTCAGCATTGTCGCCGTTAATGCGGCGCTTCTGCTTGTTGCAACGCGACCTGCCACTACTGTCCCTAGTGTCCGAATTACCAGGGTTTTTGGTCATATTGTTGCTACGAGCAAGCCAGCTGTCTTCTCCCGCGCAAAAGCGGGTCATGAGTGTCGTGAGTGCTGCAATAGATTTCTGCTTTTCCTTTCCAAGGTACCGGGCCAGCCACTCGTCACGGATATTGTGCTTGAAGGCTGCTAGGGCCTCAGCGTCCGGACAGTCGACTATTTGATTTTTCTTTGTTAGGAACCGGGTCCAGAATTGCCGGGCCGATTCCTCTGGCTGCCGAATTACGTGACTTAGGTCATCGGCGTCTAGGGGTCGAACATAAGTGCCCTGGAAATTGTTGAGGAATGCGGCTTCTAGGTCCTCCCAACAACTGATTGATCCTGTTGGCAAGCTGTTAAGCCAATGCCGAGCTGGTCCTTTAAGCTTGAGTGGTAGGTATTTGATGGCGTGGAAATCATTGCCGCGGGCCATGTGGATATGAAGGAGATAATCCTCGATCCATACCGCAGGATCTATTGTGCCATCATATGATTCAATGTTTACGGGTTTGAAACCCTTGGGGATTTGATGATCTATTATTTCGTCTATAAAGCAGAGTGGGTGTTCGGCGCCTCTTTACTGGGCTATATCATGACGTAGCTCCAATGAGCCTTGTCTACTGTGTTCTGCCCCGCCGAATTTGTGGCCGGCGTGACGGTTACCGTCTCGAGCCGTGGGGCGCCCATGCGATCCGTAGATTGATCTTGTTTGCCTTGCCTTGTCCTCCAACATGTCTCGTAAGTTCGGCGCATATTCCCGTGCCTTGGTACAGGGTGCGGCTTGAGTGGAGGGCCGAGAGGCCTCTCTGTCGCGACCACGAGGTGGCCGGTCGGTCGCATCAAGTGCTTCCTCCTCTAATCGGGGTAGCAACCTGCGCTTTGGGTAGCTCTTGGAGGGGCGTTCGAGTTTATGCTCTTCGGCCGCAAGGACTTCAGTCCATCTGTCGACTAGCAAATTTTGATCAGCTCTAAGTTGTTGCTGTTTTTTCTTGAGGCTTCTTGCTGTGGCCATAAGCCTACGTTGAAAACGCTTTTGCTCGACGGGATCCTCTGGCATGACGAATTCGTCGTCGTCGTGGCTTGCCTCGTCTTCGGAGGGAGGCATATAATTATCGTCCTCGACCTCTCTGTCTGCCGCTCTCTCATGAGGGCTGGTTTCTCCATCCTCCTGTGCTAAATCTTGCTGGAGGGGGTTTTCTTCGGCCCTTTCCGGAGTATTATTATCTCCCGTGCTGGAATCACCTTGTTTGTTTTGGCGGGATTTTGAGCGGCGCCGCTGACGCCAGCGCTTAGGCTGTTTCTTGCAGGGGTCATCCTCCGCTGTTCCATCGCCATCTCCCTCTTTTGGGGTGTCCACCATGTATATGTCATATGACGAGGTGGCTTTCCAGGGCCTAGTAGGCGCTGGTTCTTCATCATCTCCTTCATCGGCGTCCATACCGTTGATATCTTCGGAGTCGAAGTCGAGCATGTCGGTTAAGTCGTCGACAGTGGCTACAAAGTGGGTGGTGGGTGGGATTTGAATTTCTTCATCGTCCGTACCCCAACCTTGCTGACCCTAGTCCGGCCAGGGCTCTCCTGATAAAGAGAGAGACTTCAGTGACTTCAGGATATCGCCGAAAGGCGAGTGCTGAAAGATGTCCGCGGCAGTGAACTCCATGATCGGCGTCCAATCGGATTCGGTCGGCATGGGCACGGAGGGTTCGGAGTCCAGAGAGGAGTCCGGATCCTTGGAGTCACGAGTCTCGCAGAGTACGGGGCTAGTGCTTGGCTCAATCACCGTTGGGGTCACAACACCCGAGGTGGCGTCCAACCGCCCGTCCTCGATCGGCGCAGTCGGCTCCGAATTAAGGGTCGTAGCCGATGCGGGTGCGGCCTACAGGGCACTGTTCGGCGGCAGAGCTAGATCATGCTCGTCGTGACAGTGCGGCACGCTCGGCCGTGGCTCGA
Organism: Triticum urartu; assembly: GCF_003073215.2. NCBI lineage: Eukaryota > Viridiplantae > Streptophyta > Magnoliopsida > Poales > Poaceae > Triticum > Triticum urartu. The sequence goes on along the minus strand of NC_053028.1, from coordinate 34,302,325 downwards.
ATCCATCAAAGATCAAGTCCCCGCGGATGTCAGCCATGTAGTTAAAACTTCCAAATCTGACCTGACGGCCAGGGGCGTAGCTTTCGATCTGCTCCAGAGGGTCAAGCGAATTGGCCCGCAGTGCGAAGCCGCCGAAGACGAAGATCTGTCCGAGGAGGAAGGTCTCACCCTGGACTGTATCGCTATCGATGATTGTAGGAGCCATCGAGCCTGACGGCGACGACACAGAGGAACTCTCAATGAAAGCACCAATGTCGGTGTCAAAACTGGCGGATCTCGGGTAGGGGGTCCCGAACTGTGCGTCTAGGCCGGATGGTAACAGGAGACAAGGGACAAGAAGGTTTACCCAGGTTCGGGCCCTCTCGATGGAGGTAAAACCCTACGTCCTGCTTGATTAATATTGATGATATGGGTAGTACAAGAGTAGACCTACCACGAGATCGAGGAGGCTAAACCCTAGAAGCTAGCCTATGGTATGATTGTTGATGTGTACGTTGTCCTACGGACTAAAACCCTCCGGTTTATATAGACACCGGATAGGGTTAGGGTTACATAGAGTCGGTTACAATGGTAGGAGATCTACATATCCGTATCGCCAAGCTTGCCTTCCACGCCAAGAAAAGTCCCTCCCGGACACGGGACGAAGTCTTCAATCCTGTATCTTCATAGTCCAGGAGTTCGGCTGAAGGTATAGTCTGGCTATCTGAACACCCCCTAATCCAGGATTCCCTCACCCTCCAAGAACTATCAGGCATGTGCCGAAAACATTTTTACTTAATGGCATACCCCAAAACAACTTTTTTGGTTTCACCGAAACTCATCCGGTGACCTCTCTTATCGAAACTTTTTCGCTGTCTCCGGAAACTTTTCCCAGAAACTTTCTCTCAGACTCCCTGTCTAGTATTCAGCAGATAGATGAACCTTAAGCCTGTGACTCTATAGGTTCTGTGAAGTATAGACATGACCCGGAACCCCTTCCGATCAATGATCAACACCGGAGCCGTGGACACCCATATTGACCCCTATACCCACACGAATGAATATTCGAGTGAACCTCCAGTTGCAGTGAGCTATTCCTGTTGCTTCGCGATATGTCACAAACACCCGAGGTGGGATTTATTGCATCCCCGTGGACGAACAATTTGTCCACCATGCAAGTTACCTCGTTACCGATTTTGTTCTCCTTTCTCATTTCCGTGTTCCGGCATCCCTGTGATCAAATCACACTATGTCTGGCCAGACGATGATGGATACCGTAACACCGAGAGGTCCCGAGAATATCTCTCCATCGTCGGAGGAGCAAATCCCAATCTTGAGCTATCAAGTTACTTGACACACTTTTCCATGAACCCATAAGCCGCCGTAATAGCCACCCATTTACGGATGACGTTTAACAAACCCCAAAGTTCATGAAGCAAGTATGAAGAAACTCGATACTCTCATGGTCTAAGGAATTATGCAAACATTTACCATCTCCGTGTTATCAACCATAAACTTGTGACGAATGAATCTCACGACATAACATCAATCCGGGTCGATTCAACACAAATGTTCTCTTAACATTGTGCCCTCAAAGTTGTTGGCATTGAAATGCCCATGATCTGGAAAACAGAACCATCATGCAACAATTGAGCTAATCTTAGAGGCCAGACTAAGAATACTTCTTACCGTTTATTATTCCACACGTGCATATGAGTCTTCCTCCAAACCTCGTGTTATTGCAGACTCGAGAACCATAGCAGTTATAGCATGGAACATAAACATAATTATGAACTTGGAGCTAAATAATATCATTTATTATTGCCTCTAGGGCATACCTCCTACACTTAGTACTCTTTGGGTGTTAATCACATAGTGATGTGACCTGGATTATTGACTCTAGTAAAACCTTTTGGGTATTAGTCACATGGCGATGTGAACTATTGGTATTAAATCACACGACGATGTGAACTAGAGTATTGACCCTAGTGCAAGTGGGAGACTGAAGGAAATATGCCTTGAAGGCAATAATAAAGTTGTTATTTATATTTCCTTATATCATGATAAATGCTTATTATTCATGCTAGAATTGTATTAACCGGAAACTTAGTACATGTGTGAATACATAGACAAACAGAGTGTCCCTAGTATGCCTCTACTAGACTAGCTCATTAATCAAAGATGGTTAAGTTTCCTGACCATAGACATGTGTTGTCATTTGATCAATGGGATCAAATCGTTAGAGAATGATGTGATGGACAAGACCCATCCGTTAGCTTAGCATAATGATCGTTTAGTTTTATTGCTATTGCTTTCATCATAACTTATACATGTTCCTCTGACTATGAGATTATGCAACTCCCGAATACTGGAGGAACACCTTGTGTGCTATCAAACATCACAACGTAACTGGGTTATTATAAAGATTCTCTATAGGTGTCTCCGATGGTGTTTGTTGAGTTGGCATAGATCGGGATTAGGATTTGTCACTCCGTGTGTATCGGAGAGGTATCTCTGAGACCTCTCGGTAATACTCATCATTATAAGCCTTGCCAGCAATGTGACTAATGAGTTAGTTGCAGGATAATGCATTACAGAACGAGTAAAGAGACTTTCTGGTGACAAGATTGAACTAGGTATGATGATATCGATGATCGAATCTCGGGAAAGTAACATACCGATGACAAAGGGAACAACGTATGTTGTTATGCGGTTTGACCGATAAAGATCTTCGTATAATATGTAGGAACCCATATGAGCATCCAGGTTCCGCTGTTGGTTATTGACCGGAGATGTGTCTCGGTCATGTCTACATAGTTCTCGAACCCGTAGGGTCCGCATGCTTAACGTTCGATGACGATTTGTATTATGAGTTTCATGTTTTGATGAACGAAGTTTGTTCGAAGTCCCAGATGAGATCATGGACATGAGAGGAGTTTTGAAATGGTCGAGAGGTAAAGATTCATATGTTGGAAGGTTGCATTCGGACATCCCGGGGAAAGATTGGGCCTACATGGCCATAGGGAAGAGGGGAGGCAGCCCACAAGGGGCAGCCGTGCCCCCTCCCTATAGGGAGTCCGAATTGGACTAGGGAGGGGGTGCGCCTGCCCTTTCCTTCTCCCTCTCTCTCCCTTCCCCTTTTCCCTCTCCGGTGCAAGGAAGGAGGGGGGCGAATCCTACTTGGACTAGGAGTCCAAGTAGGACTCCCCCCTTAGCGCGCCTGCTCTAGGGCCGGCCTTCTCCTCCTCCCCCCTTTATATACGTGGGAGGGGGGCGCCCCAAAGGCACACCAAGTCTTCTCTTAGCCAGGTGCGGTGCCCCTCTCCACAGTTACACACCTCAGTCATATCGTCGTAGTGCTTAGGCGAAGCCCTATGCTGGTAACTTCATCAACACCGTCGCCACGCCGTCGTGCTGACGGAACTCTCCCTCGGCCTCAAATGGATCAAGAGTTCAAGGCACGTCACCGAGCTGAACATGTGCTGATCGCGGAGGTGCTGTACATTCGGTACTTGAATCGGTTGGACCGCGAAGACATTCAACTACATCAACCGCGTTACTAAACACTTCCTCTTACGGTCTATGAGGGTACATGGACACACTCTCCCCGCTCATTGCTATGCATCTTCTAGATTGATCTTGCGTGATCGTAGGCAATTTTTTTGAAATACTGTGTTCCCCAACAGAGACCCCACACGAAATCTCAACCGATCTTTGGCCTTGGACAGTCCTGATCTAAGCAAGCATTCTACCAACGGCACCTTGTCAGAGCCGACACAAAAACAACTTCGATATAAAGCGTGTGATTCGCATCCTCCTATGGTGCTGTCAGTTCACTCCCGGCCTTGTCAGATAGCTCCACCACATTTCTACTTCGGCTCGCTGCTCCGGCACGTGCTTGTCGTGGCCGTCACCACGCTTGCATCGGACTTGGCGGCGGTAGGGGGAGGTTCCACGGCGCTCGGGGTGAACTACGGCCAGGTGGCCGACAACCTGCGGCGGTCGTGCTCCTCCGTGCGCTGAACGCCACCAAGGTCAAGCTATACGATGAGGATGCGCGCGTGCTCAGCGCGTTCGCCGGCTCCAACGTGGACTTCACCATGGGACTCCCGGACAACATGGTCCCCGCGCCTGGCGTCTAAAAAACCAGCTTACGGTTCCTCCTAAAAAGGATTTTCAGTAACACGAGGGCTGGCACTGAACAGATACCGCAATTTTCTATTGTAAAAACTAATATTCCATCTATCGATGCTTTTTCTCTCTTTTTTTTCATTGTCGTCTTCTTCCCCAACGATTCGATGGCCTTCAAGAGTGAGGTGAGGAAGGGCGGGGGACGTCGGTCGGCCAGTCGGCGACAGTGGGGAAGGCTAGAATCAAGAGCTGGCGGTGGCGGTTGACGTGAAACTTCCCTCTCGCCAACGGTATTCTGGTAAAGGGGGAGCTAAAAAGTTTGTCTCCAAAACTCCATATCTTCAGGACGAGGTTTTTCTTAAGGGGAGCTGTATAAATTTTTACAGGACCAGCTGTTTTGCGAGATCTGGAATGGCCTTTTCTTTCGCCCAAAACTTAGGAATCTATTAGAGATGCTCTTAGGTGCATTGCAAAGTAGATTTTCTAAATTATACTCCCTCTAAGACATTTTATATCACTTGCGGGGAGTACCTTTTGTCAAACAGTGATAATGACCTTCCTTGATTGTACAAAAACATGCTAGGTCCGTTTGCAATATTTTTGACTACTACTACCAGACTATCTTCTCTATACATGTGAATTTTGACGTGTACGCTTACTAGTAGTTCAAAAAACAGCAGTTGAGAAAAGTGTGCCAGACTATGCCAGACGGGTGCATCCATGAGCATGTAGTTTTACCTAATTTTAATGCTTCTGCTATTTGCAATTTCCATCATTATCAATTCACATGAACGTTTTCTTATGTTGTAAACATTTCTTAAAAAATTTCAACAATTTTGGAATAACAAATTGTGTGTGAAAATTTTACATAGTTAAAACACATTTTCCAAAAGTGGTAACAAATTCACAATTGATGAAAATTTTGAAGAAAAATTTCAGTTCATATGCTTTTTTAAAAATTTATCAAATTTATTGAAGCACAAATATTTTTAAACTGTGTGAATAAAAAAGTCAAGAAAGGGATTATTTTTAATCAAATTCTAGAATTTGAAAAAAAAATATAAACAATATTTGAAAATAAGAACATTTTCTGGTATTCCAAAGATTTTTCAAGTTTTTGAAAAGGTTTCAAGAATTGTAATAAAGTTCAAAAAGGAGGAAAATGAATTAACGAGAAAACCGAAGAAAAACGAAAAATAGAAAATAAAAAATGCTTATTCCCTAGAAAATAAAAATTGTTTTCAAAATATGTTTATAAAGTTTAAAAATATTCTTAAATTTTTAAAAATGTTTGTGTTTTCAAGTGATGCTCACAAATTTGAGAAGTGTTTGCATTTTCAAAAAATACTATGAAGTTTAAAAAAAATTCAAGTTTCAAAGAAAATGTTCGCAAATTTGAAAAATTGTTCGCACTTTAAGAAAAATGTTCACAATTCTGAAAAAGTGTTCATGAATTTGAAAAAATTTCACAAAATAAAAAATGTTTGCGTTTCAAAAAGAAGTTCAAAGTTTGAAAAAAAATTCGGATTTTTTAAAATGTTTGTGTTTCAGAAAACATTTTAAAATTTGAAAAACACATTAGCTACAATACCCCCTCGGTCGGTTCGCTACAGTTTCCTGCCCGGTAGTACAGTGCTGGTTTGGTCTGCTACAGTAAATCAATTCTTGTTGATAAGAAACTCTGCTAATATATCAGCAAATCTGGTTGGTTCTAGTGTTTTTTCTTCTGATTTTCAATCCCGGGCTACAGTACACACTTACTAGTTACTACTAGGCCTGCCCATAGTGGACTCGGAACAAGTCAGGTCTCTATTTTTAGAGTGCGGACAATGTATTTTTAAGAAAGACCATTATACTCATTATTATGAAGGGTATGAAGAGATCTCCTTTGTTGATGTGTTTAAAGGTTATAAAGCAGAAATGCCTTATATTTTGGGACAGAGGGATTACTTGTCGCTGCTTTAATACAATTCTGTACTAAAGTTGTACTAAACCAGCGACAGGTAATATGGATAGGAGGAGTAAAGGAAGTAAAACTGAAATTTGCTCTATTATTTGCTATGCCTAGATTTACTTGTGTTATTTCCACTTCGTTTGGAGTCTATCCCATCTCATGTCACATTGAACACTATATATAATCCAAACATCTCAAAGATACAAGTTTCCAATGTTTGAGTAATTTTGAGAAGACACTAAAATCAGCAACCGGGATGAATGGTACTGGCTACAAAATTTCCACGCTGTGGATGAACTCAACTTCAGCAACTGTAGATTCTTGAGATGGTTCGCTTTCTTCCTCCATTTCCCCGGTGATATCCTCGAGTGACATCCCTTTGGATTCCGGCAAGGCAAGAGTGAACATGACTCCAACCAGGTTGCACCCTGCGAGAAGTAGGAGAGAGCTCCGGATGCTCGTATGAGAATACTGGAACCAGAGAACACCGATGATGGCACCACACTTACCCCCGGCAGCCGATATGCCGTTGCACGTCGACCGCAGCCGCGTCGGGAATATCTCGGTAGGCAGGATGAAAGTGGTGGAGTTGGGGCCGAAGTTTGCGAAGAAGAGGATCAATGCATACATGATGGCGAAGCCTGCGTGCATGCTGGGTTTGGACCAGAACTTGTAGGGCGCGGCGAGCCCGATCATGAAGATGGTCATCATGGTGAACCCCATGAGCTGGATCTTGATGCGGCCGATGCGGTCAACGAAGAGGACAGTGAGGAAGTACCCTGGCAGGGAACCGCCGACCACGATGATGGCCTGCGTGCGGGCTATCTTGTAGGTCTGCTCGAGAGGGCTCATCTCGGCCGCGTCTCCAAACCAGCCGATGCCGCTGAAGATGTCCTTCATGAAGAGGTTGAGGGAGTAGAAGACGACGTCGAGGACGAACCAGCACACGGTGGTTCCGAGGAGCTGGCGGCCATGCTTGTGAAGGAACTCCATGGAGAAGAGGCCAAACTCGTCCTGCTTAACGACGGCCTCCGCGTCCATGTCCGACACGAAGTCGATGTCGAGGACCGCGGCCATGTCAGACGCCGCTAGCTTGAGGTTCTTGGCGATGAGCGCGGTGTAGCGCGCCGTCTCGGGCATCTTCATGCGCCAGTAGTAGGTGAGCAGGGCAGGAACGGCGCCGAGCATGAGTACTATGCGCCACACGTAGTCTGCTTGCCCGAGCTGGTCAGTATCGTACGCGGCCGTGTTCTTGAAGCTCGCAGAGAGCACCAGAACAACAGCCCCAGCAGCCAGGTTCCCAAGACCCTTTATGCAGGGCAAGCATAATACGATAAGGATTAAAATATTATCTTTGACTGAGTTAGACGAGAAAAAAGAAATGGAGGTTGTAGATTAAGAATGAGATGCAGCACAGGCTCCAAAAAATATTGTGATGGTTTTACTTACACACCTGCATAGCGAAGACCGCTGCTATGAAGGCTCCGCGAGTCCTCTTGTTGGCATACTCAGACATGATGGTCGCCGAGAGCGGGTAGTCGCCGCCGATGCCGAAGCCGAGCCAGAAGCGGAAGAAGCACAACGTGGCCACGACGCACTTGGGCTTGTTGTGGAAGGAGAGGCCGGACGCGAGCGAGCACACCACCATGAGCTTGAGCGTGACGCCGTAGATCAGCTTCCGCCCCATCCTGTCGCCGAGCCAGCCGAAGAAGAGCTGCCCCAGGACCGTGCCGCAGAGCGCCACGCCGCTGACGGCACCGGCAACGTTGCCGGGGAGCCTGCCATCCGCCGAGTGGTAGTAGATGCGGCCCAGGAGGTCGGCGATGAGGGAGACCGAGAACAGGTCGTAGGCGTCCGTAAAGAAGCCCATGCCAGCGATGACGATGGTGGTGAAGTGGTACAGCTGCGTCCCGGCGACGTCCAGGGCCTCGAGCACCTTGACCTGCTTGCGAGCCCGCCGCGTCTCGCATTTCACCGACGTCACCGCGTCCAGGAGGCGGTACAGCATGGCGCTCCCGGCGCCATGGAGGTGGAAGAAGAGGGAGCTGCACGCGTGCCTCCTCGCAGGCCAGGTCGTGCACATTGTAGTAGTAGTCTCTGGCAAAAAAATTCCTCTGGAAAACCAAGTGCTTCATGTTTGCCATATATAGAACGTAGTGATTTTTGCCATGTACTATACAGCTGGACGAATGTCCCGTGGAATATGATTACGAGGGCGCCCCCAGCCGCATCACATCCACCTTGCATTCTCCGAAGAACACATAAATTGACAACTTTGCTGACGAACTCGTTTAGCCCTACGCTTTTGCTAAAAAAGGAAGACGGCAACAGAATGAAGACGACGACAACAGTTGTTCCATAGAGACAAAAGGGCGGAAACAACAAGATCAGGATATCTGATTAGTCATTCTTGATAAAGGTTGTTTTTATTCTAAAGGATACAAATATAATGAGTATGAATCCAGTCTTTGCATAACTAGGATGCCCGCTAGACCTCATACTGCACGACGTCACGTCATGCCAACTAGCATAGCACGCACCTCACCTGAGCACCCTCCAAGTGTGCTGCACCATCGTCTACCATCCGTTGACCCATTAGACATCAAAGGTCACTCCATGTTGTGAGGAGAAACTACGGAGTGGTTTTCTGATTGTAGGTTATTATTTTTTTTGTCAGGGAAGAAAGTGGTTGAAAGGAGCCACGAGCTGTCCCCGGTGCGCCATCTGTGTCAACATCTCACAAGTAATCCATCTGATTGAACAATTGATCGATCTTCTCTCATCAATCCATCTGCATCCAGGTAATGCATCATGGAACATTAACTCGAATGATTCGTGAGTTCAATGTGACGCACAGTGTGAGATGAAGGTTGTATACCACCTCAACGTGAAGCCACGCATGTGGTGGATCTGCCATGGATGATGGATGGACGGAAGAGTGTAAAAGTTTGAGATGTGAAACTTTGTACTCGAACTTCTCACAAGAATTATTTTTTTGAAAAATCACCGGGGGGGGGGGGGGGGGGGGGGGGGGAGCTCCCCACCTAAATACATTTCTCAAGTTCATAACCCATCGTCAGACTGATTACAAAGGGGAATTACATAAGCACGTGAAGTCGTGATAACAGGTAGGAACGCCAGGAGGAGGCGGCCTGCTTGTGCACCGGTTTCTTCGTCCGGTGCGTCCAGAGCATGAGATCATCCATGATGCGCCTGAGGGTGAGAATACTGTGGTGATTTTGTTGCTTGAAGGTCATAGCGTTTCTGGAATCCCAAACCTTCCATAGGATGAGGAGGAGGACGGAGTGCCAGATTACCGCATCCACCTGTGTAGGGAGGCGGCAGTCCCAGAGTCCATCAATGGTACTTGAAGGAGAGAGGCCGATCCGTTGCCAAATACGTTGTGAAAGAGGACAGTCTAGGAATATGTGTGAACTGGTTTCACCATCATGTCCGCAGCGCGGGCATAGTGAGTCGGTGACGATATTCTTGCGCTAAAGGTTGCTTTTTGAGTTGAGTCGACCATGAAACAGGAGCCATGCAAAGATCTTCACGCGTTCCACCAGATGGCAACGGCATGCACGTCGTCATCGTCACAAGAATTCACTCTCTAGCTACCAACTAATGTAATAATGATTCGTCGATGTCCATGATGTAGGCAGTCGTGATGATGTATCATGTAGGCAGTGCTTGCCTATATGTTTTTCCCTCTCAAATTTATTGTTGTTGTGTTGACAAATCCCATAATATTTTCCTGATGTACAATATATAAGGACATATATGTAAATGATCATATATTATTATTTTTGTCTTTCTAGGGGTAGCAACTGGCGTTTGCTCTGTAGCGAAGCATGGGGGTTCACAATGCGGGGCAAGAGGAAAAGCGACAACATGTATGGGTTCCGTGCCAAAATAGAAGATGTCATGTGAGAGAGGGGTTCTTGAGTCATGCTTATTGAGTTATGGTGTGTGACTTTTTTTCTCTCCCGTTGTAACGCACGGGCATCTTTGCTAGTTGAGATAAAAGGATGGAAACAACAAGATCAGGGTATCTGATTAGTCATTCTTCATAAAGGTTGTTTTTATTCTAAAGGATACAAACATAATGAGTATGAATCCAGTCTTTGCATGAGGATGCACACAACCAACACTAACGTGTGCGCGCGTGCGCGCACACTCACACACACACACATAAAGAATTGCGCCAGCAAAGAGCAAAGTCATACAAGACCGAAACTCTACCTAGGTGGACGAACGTGAAAAGGAAAAATCTAAGAAGAGATCAAAACAGTGATCGACGAACTACAACAACGACCATCCACACTAACCATCTCCTCAGATCACAAAGACATTGAGAAATGTTCTCCAACAGAACGCCTCCAGCAAGGAAATGGCAGTCAAGCGCCGATGTCTTCGGATCTGAGCATGAAAGATCAAATCCTAGGTTTTCACCCTGAAGATAAGGTCGAGCAAATCCGAGCAGTGCTTTCAACAATGTAACAACGCAAAATCCCGCCATTGCTAGGTATAACCAATTAGGTTCAAACCTTGGGTTTTCACTCAAGCTCGAAGCCGAGTACTCGAGAAGCACCACCAAATCAAAGTCATCATGTTGCACCACCATTTTCCATGATCCCAACAGCTACGTGTATTGCACAGTCTTGATGTGAGATGCCACACCAGTGAAGACCATACCCGCACAAGCATACAGTCAAGCGCAACAAGTATTGATGTCCACCAATGGCTCGGAATGATGAAGATCTCACCGATGCACATACGAGGAAAATTTGTGAGTGAGGAAGGTCACTGGCACCGCCAAAATGCCAATTGGGGAAACTATACAGTGTAGCAGAGTCCTCATGCTTCGACTTCCTCTTCCGTCGAACGGAATAGGTCGGCAAACCATACTCACCGTTGCTATTGGATAGGAAGGTCCAAGACCCTTCGGCCTGGAGCGACAACACCGCCTCGAAGTGCAGGACCACTGTGCCATCCACACTTCTGAGTGGAGCCCACCTCGCTGGGATGCAAAAGGTTGCCGCTACCATCCGCATACCTGCAGATGGGATTGTGGCCACCAACACCTCACCACGAGAGATCGCCTGCCCGACCGGAAACATCATCACCACTGCTACACAACCATGCCCTCTAGCTCAAGTCATTGCTTGTAGATCGCTTGCCCCACCGGAAACATCACCACCACCGCTGCACAACCACACCCTCGAGGTCAAGTCGTTGCTTGTAGATCGCATCCGCCAGTAAAGGTTAAGGGGAAGAGACCTCATTTCCGCCTTCACCGGCTAGTGCCGGGACTTAGCCTAGCCACTGCTCTCTAGCAGTGGCGAGAGGAAGGGGGATAGAGTGGTAGGAGGAGGCGGCTCTCAAGCTAGTCAGAATCATGATTCTGAATCAGATTGGTGCTTTGATGGTAGGACCATTCTTGTTGTTCATTTATATTTCTTAAGTGTATTCTTACTGTTATGATAGTGTAGTTTCCTGTTACATTATACATTTCCCTCTATGCTAACTATGGATAAACTAATTAATACTCCTCCCATCTCAAAGTATGAGCATATATCGTTTCATAGGGATAAACCTTTATCCAACACCTATCCTACAATGGGGTGATGTCAGCTCCTTAGAGATAATAAATGAAATGTTTGATAAGTTGGATGAGAGATAGTGAAGAAGGAATTTTTTTTCTATTGTGCCAGCATGCCTTTATTTCACCACATATTTTCTATTAGATTTTCCCTTTCTATAGGCATACATGCACAAGTTATTGGAGATAACGCGAAGTGATAAGAGATAATCTATAGTATAACATGTTTTTACTACCATGTATAAACATGTGGAATGCGAAGGAAAGACTTTTTGACGTGAAGAGCAGGAGCTCTGCTTTTGCATTAAAGAAGAATAGAGTTTTTACATAGTTCGGACAAATCCAGACCAAGAGCCCGGCCTTTCATCAGAGAGTATTGACAGGAGAAAGACAAAGACAAATAATATGAAAAGACGCCATGGGTTTCTATGTGTCCCCAGCGCCCGCCTCTTTTGTGGCCTCGTAGAAAATCTTGACGTCTTCTCTTATCAGTCCAGCAAGTGCAGTCGGCGTCAGCTCCTTCTGCTCAAAGACCCTACGGTTTCTTTCTTTCCACAGGTTCCACACTATGTAAGCAGCTAGTGTGATTTCATCTCTCTTCTTGTCCTTGGTTCCATCGCATGTGCATAGCCGAGACCACCACTCTCCAATGGAGGTTGCCGAGGAGTCCATCATGCCCATCCTGTCGTCAGCTTGCTGGAACTGGAGCCAAACCTCTTTCACAAAGCAACAGGCCAGGGTGATGTGTTCGGCCATCTCCTTTTCTTGATCACAAAGGCAACATACGTCATTGTGTGGCAATCCCATCGCTTGCAGACGATCCGCCGTCCAATTTCTGTTTTGCAGCAACAACCATAAGTAGAATTTAACTTTTCCTTCCATCTTGCCCCTCCACACTTGGGCCAGCCCAGGCTTGTTGGTCCTTGCCATAAAGTGGGCGTCATAAGCAGAGACGGCAGAGTATTTTCAATTAGCAGTCAGGTTCCAAAGGATCTTGTCTTTGCTGTCCGTGAGCTGGATCAATTGAAGTTCCTCCCAAAGTCGGACGAACTGGTTGAGCTGCCCTTCTGTTGTCATTCTCTGTAACCCAAGGATCCATCTTCTGTGGAGCGCCTCTCTAACCGACATCTTCTTGAATTTGGCCAGTTGGTATAGTTCAGGATACATAAAACATGGGGCCTCCCCGTTTAGCCATCAGTCCCTCCAGAATGCCGCAATGCTGCCGTCTCCCAGCTGAATCAACGTGCAGCTCGTAAGCAACTGCTTATCCATCTCATCACAAGGCGTCGGCGATCCCATCCATGGCCTATCCTCATCTTCCCGTCGAAACCATTCCCACCTTAGACAGAGAGCACGGCTGAAGCAGTCAATGTTTTTGACCCCTAGTCCACCACATCTTATTGGGGAGAAAACTTGCTTCCACTTGACAAGGCTTTTCCCTCCAATGTTTGCATCTGCGGCCTCCCAAAGAAAGTTTCTTCTCAACTTATCCACATTCTTAATAAACCACTTATCCGGGGCAAAGGTTGTCAAGAAGTAAGCTTCCGTTGTTGTGACCACCGAGTTTATGTACACTAATCTTCCTCTCCTATTAAGCATTCTGCCTTTCCTCAAAGAAATTTTTCCGGCCATTTTATCAATCAGTGGTTGAATCTCAACTCTCTTTGGTTTTCGAATCCCAAGGGGAAATCCCAAGTATTGGCAAGGAAGAGAGCCTTGCACAATCCTAGCATCGATCAACAACTGTTGCAAATCCCTGTCCTGGAAAGCAACAGGGTACGCCATTGATTTTGCCATGTTTGTTTTGAGTCCAGAGGCATTCCCAAACATTTCCAGAATGGCCTGGACAACAGTGATCTCTTCTCGCGCCGGGTTGATGAAGAGTGCAGCATCATCGGCATAGAAACTCGCCCGGAATCTGGCCACGCGCGTTCGCAAAGGCTTCAAAATATTCTTCTCGGTGGCCATCTCAAGCAGTCTCTGCAGCGGTTCCATAGCAATGATAAACAACAGGGGGGACAGAGGGTCTCCCTGTCTCAAGCCACGCATGTGGGTAAAAGGTGTGCCGGGCGTTCCATTCAACAGAATTCTAGAGGAGGAGGATGCCAAGATCAGAGCAATCATGTCCCTCCATCTTTGCCCAAATCCCATGGCCTCCATGACTTCAAATAGATATCCCCATGACACGGAATCGAAAGCCTTGGCTATATCAAGCTTTAGGAAGACCAGGGGGATTTCGCCAAGTGAGCCGCTTTGATCACATTCTTGATATATAGAAAATTGTCTTGGATGGACTGTCCTCGAATGAAGGCACTCTGATTGTGCGTGATCAGGTTGTGGATTTCTGGAGCCAGCCGGGAAGCGAGCATCTTACTGACCAGCTTCGGAATGCTCTGCATTAGGCTTATTGGCCTGAAATCTCCTGGATCCTGCGCCTCCGCACGTTTAGGAATCAAAACAACATTCACAGTATTAAACAGATCCCAATTCCTTCCGCGCAGATTGTGAACACAGTTAACAGCAGCAAGGAGATCCGTTTTTATGATCATCCAACATCGCTTGAAGAAAGCCCCAGTGAATCCATCAGGCCCCGGTGCTTTCTCGCCATGCATTTCTTTGATCGCCGATAAAAGCTCAGTCTCTGTGAACGCCCCGTCCAGGTGCTCTAGCTGTCTTCGCGGCATCCCCAGCTCCTCCCAATTCAGTGTTGTAGATCACACGAAAGGCGTACCCATCAGGTTTTTGAACCGATCTCTGAGGATGTCAGCCTTCCCAACATGGTCGGAAACCGGCCCATCTCTTCCCAGAAGGACCGGGATGTGATTCTTCCGTCGGCGGCCACTCACTCTTAGGTGGAAAATCGGGTACTAGCGTCTCCCTCTTTTATCTCAGTAATTCTGGATTTTTGCCGCCACCTTGCCCTGTCGACAGCCGCAATACCCAGCAGCTTAGCTTTGAGCAAACCTCTCAGGTGTCTCTCCTCCTCGGAAAGAGCCCTCTCCTCTTGAGCCAGATCAAGTCGGAAGTTGACCTCGTTAGCTAACCCGGACATGAAGACGACTCATCTCCTCTTGTGCTTGCTCCAAATTCTGAGAGCCTTTGTGTTGGAAATATGCCCTAGAGGCAATAATAAAATGAATATTATTATATTTCTTTGTTCATGATAATTGTCTATTGTTCATGCTATAATTGTGTTATCCGGAAATCGTAATACATGTGTGAATACATAGACCACAACACGTCCCTTGTGAGCCTCTAGTTGACTAGCTCGTTGATCAAAGGATATTCATGGTTTCCTGACTATGGACATTAGATGTCAATGATAACGGGATCACATCATTAGGAGAATGATGTGATGGACAAGACCCAATCCTAAGCTTAGCTCAAAGATCGTGTAGTTCGTTTGCTGTAGCTTTTCTGAATGTCAAGTATCATTTCCTTAGACCATGAGATTGTGCAACTCCCAGATACCGTAGGAGTGCCTTGGGTGTGCCAAACGTCACAACATAACTGGATGACTATAAAGGTACATTACAGGTATCTCCGAAAGTGTCTATTGGGTTGGCACGAATCGAGACTGGGATTTGTCACTCCGTATGACGGAGAGGTATCTCTGGGCCCACTCGGTAATGCATCATTATAATGAGCTCAAAGTGATCAAGTGATTGATCACGGGATCATGCATTACGGTACGAGTAAAGTGACTTGCCGGTAACGAGACTGAACAAGGTATTGGGATACCAACGATCGAGTCTCGGGCAAGTAACGTACCGATAGACAAAGGGAATTGTATACGGATTGATTGAATCCTCGACATCGTGGTTCATCCGATGAGATCATCGTGGAGCTTGTGGGAGCCAACATGGGTATCCAGATCCCGCTGTTGGTTATTGACCGGAGAGGCTTCTCGGTCATGTCTGCATGTCTCCCGAACCCGTAGGGTCTACACACTTAAGGTTCGATGACACTAGGGTTGTAGAGATATTAGCACACGGTAACCCGAAAGTTGTTCGGAGTCCCGTATGAGATCCCGGACGTCACGAGGAGTTCCGCAATGGTCCGGAGGTAAAGATTTATATATAGGAAGTCCAGTTTCGGCCATCGGGAAGGTTTCGGGGTCACCGGTATTGTACTGGGACCACCGGAAGGGTCCCGGGGGTCCACCGTGTGGGGCCACCTATCCCGGAGGGCCCCATGGCCTGAAGTGGGAGGGGAACCAGCCCCTAGTGGGCTGGTGCGCCCCCCTTGGGCCTCCCCCTGCGCCTAGGGTTAGAAACCCTAGGGGTGGGGGCGCCACCCTTGCCTTGGGGGGCAAGGCACCCCCTTGACCGCCGCCCCCCCTAGGAGATTGGATCTCCTAGGGCCGGTGCCCCCCCCCCTAGGCACACTATATATAGTGGGGGGAGAGCTGCACACCCAAGCCCCTGGCCTCTCCCTCTCCCTCCCGTGACACTCCTCCATCTCCCAGCGCTTGGCGAAGCCCTGCCGAGATCACCGTTGCTTCCACCACCACGCCGTCGTGCTGCTGGATCTTCATCAACCTCTCCTTCCCCCTTGCTGGATCAAGAAGGAGGAGACGTCTCCCAACCGTACGTGTGTTGAACGCGGAGGTGCCGTCCGTTCGGCACTAGGTCATCGGTGATTTGAATCACGTCGAGTACGACTCCATCAACCCCGTTCTCTTGAACGCTTCCGCTCGTGATCTACAAGGGTATGTAGATGCACTCCTCTCTCCCTCGTTGCTAGATGACTCCATAGATTGATCTTGGTGATGCGTAGAAATTTTAAAATTCTGCTACGTTCCCCAACAGTGGCATCATGAGCTAGGTGTATGCGTAGTTACTATGCACGAGTAGAACACAAAGTAGTTGTGGGCGTCGATATTGTCAATTTGCTTGCCGTTACTAGTCTTATCTTGATTCGGCGGCATCGTGAGATGAAGCTGTTGGAAATATGCCCTAGAGGCAATAATAAAAGCATTATTATTATATTTCTTTGTTCATGATAATTGTCTTTATTCATGCTATAATTGTATTATCCGGAAATCGTAATACATGTGTGAATAATAGACACCAACAGTCCCCAGTAAGCCTCTATTTGACTAGCTCGTTGATCAACAGATAGTCATGGTTTCCTGACTATGGACATTGGATGTCATTGATAACGGGATCACATCATTAGGAGAATGATGTGATGGACAAGACCCAATCCTAAACATAGCATAAGATCGTATAGTTTGTTTGCTGGAGTTTTCCAATGTCAAGTATCTTTTCCTTAGATCATGAGATCGTGTAACTCCCGGATACCGTAGGAGTGCTTTGGGTGTGCCAAACGTCACAACGTAACTGGGTGACTATAAAGGTATACTACGGGTATCTCCGAAAGTGTTTGTTGGGTTGACACGGATCAAGACTGGGATTTGTCACTCCGTATGACGGAGAGGTATCACTGGGCCCACTCGGTGATGCATCATCATAATGAGCTCAAAGTGACCAAGTGTCTGGTCACGGGATCATGCATTACGGTACGAGTAAAGTGAATTGCCGGTAAGGATATTGAACGAGGTATTGGGATACCGACGATCGAATCTCGGGCAAGTAACATACCGATTGACAAAGGGAATTGTATACGGGGTTGCTTGAATCCTCGACATCGTGGCTCATCCGATGAGATCATCGAGGAGCATGTGGGAGCCAACATGGGTATCTAGATCCCACTGTTGGTTATTGACCGGAGAGCGATCTCGGTCATGTCTACATGTCTCCCGAACCCGTAGGGTCTACACACTTAAGGTTCGGTGACGCTAGGGTTGTAGGGATATGTATATGCAGTAACCCGAATGTTTTTCGGAGTCCCGGATGAGATCCCGGACGTCACGAGGAGTTTCGGAATGGTCCGGAGGTAAAGATTTATATATGGGAAGTCCTGTTTCGGCCATCGGGACAAGTTTCGGGGTCATCGGTATTGTACCGGGACCACCGGAAGGGTCCCGGGGGTCCACCGGGTGGGTCCACCTACCCCGGGGGGGCACATGGGCTGTAGGGGGTGCTCCTTGGCCTACATGGGCCAAGGGCACCAGCCCCAAGAGGCCCATGCGCCTAGGGTTCACAAAAGGGAAGAGTCCCACTAGTGGAAGGCACCTCCTAGGTGCCTTGGGGGGGAGGGAAACCTCCCTTGGCCACCGCCCCCCCTAGGAGATTGGATCTCCTAGGGCCGGCGCCCCCCCCCCTTGGCCCTCCTATATATAGTGGGGAAGGAGGGCTTTTCATCGATGCCTTTGGTGCCTCCCTCTCCCTCTCCAACACCTCCTCCTCCTCCATAGCGCTTGGCGAAGCCCTGACGGAGTACTGCAGCTCCATCACCACCACGCCGTCATGCTGCTGCTGGAGCCATCTTCCTCAACCTCTCCTTCCCTCTTGCTGGATCAAGAAGAAGGAGACGTTACGCTGACCGTACGTGTGTTGAACGCGGAGGTGCCGTCCGTTTGGTGCTAGGATCTCCGGTGATTTGGATCACGTCGTGTTCGACTACCTCATCCCCGTTCTTTGAATCCTTCCGCTCGCGATCTACAAAGGTATGTAGATGCATCCGATCACTCGTTGCTAGATGAACTCATAGATGGATCTTGGTGAAACTGTAGGAAAATTTTTGTTTTCTGCAACGTTCCCCATCAGTGGTATCAGAGCCAGGTTTATGCGTAGTTCTTCTTGCGCGAGTAGAACACAATTTGTTGTGGGCGTAGATGTTGTCAACTTTCTTGCCGTTACTAGTCTTATCTTGCTTCAACGGTATTGTGGGATGAAGCGGCCCGGACCAACCTTACACGTACGCTTACGTGAGACCGGTTCCACCGACTAACATGCACTAGTTGCATAAGGTGGCTGGCGGGTGTCTGTCTCTCCTACTTTAGTTGGAGCGGATTCGATGAAAAGGGTCCTTATGAAGGGTAAATAGAAGTTGACAAATCACGTTGTGGCTTTCACGTAGGTAAGAAAACGTTCTTTCTAGAACCCTATTGCAGCCACGTAAAACTTGCAACAACAATTAGAGGACGTCTAACTTGTTTTTGCAGCAAGTGCTTTGTCATATGATATGGCCAAAGTTGTGATGAATGATGAATGATCTATATGTGATGTATGAGATGTTCATGCTATTGTAATAGGAATCACGACTTGCATGTCGATGAGTATGACAACCGGCAGGAGCCATAGGAGTTGTCTTTATTTTTTATATGACCTGCATGTCATTGAGGAACGCCATGTAAATTACTTTACTTTATTGCTAAACGCGTTAGCCATAGTAGTAGAAGTAATAGTTGGCGAGCAACTTCATGGAGACACAATGATGGAGATCATGATGATGGAGATCATGGTGTCATGCCGGTGACAAGATGATCATGGAGCCCCAAGATGGAGATCAAAGGAGCTATGTGATATTGGCCATATCATGTCACTATTATTATTTGATTGCATTTGATGTTTATCATGTTTTACATCTTGTTTGCTTAGAACGACGGTAGTAAATAAGATGATCCCTCATAATAATTTCAAGAAAGTGTTCCCCCTAACTGTGCACCGTTGCGACAGTTCGTTGTTTCAATGCACCACGTGATGATCGGGTGTTTGATTCAAACGTTCACATACAACGGGTGTAAGACAGATTTACACATGCAAATACTTAGGTTGACTTGACGAGCCTAGCATGTGTATAGACATGGCCTCGGAACACAAAAGACCGAAAGGTCGAGCATGAGTCGTATAGAAGATACGATCAACATGAAGATGTTCACCGACGTTGACTAGTCCGTCTCACGTGATGATCGGACACGGCCTAGTTCACTCGGATCATGTTATACTTAGATGACTAGAAGAGGGACGTCTATCTAAGTGGGAGTTCATTGAATAATTTGATTAGATGAACTTAATTATCATGAACTTAGTCTAAAATCTTTACAATATGTCTTGTAGATCAAATGGCCAACGTAGTCCTCAACTTCAACGCGTTCCTAGAGAAAACCAAGCTGAAAGATGATGGCAGCAACTATACGGACTGGGTCCGGAACCTGAGGATCATCCTCATAGCTGCCAAGAAAGATTATGTCCTACAAGCACCGCTAGGTGATCCACCCGTCCCACAGAACCAAGACGTTATGAACGCTTGGCAGACACGTGCCGATGACTACTCCCTCGTTCAGTGCGGCATGCTTTACAGCCTAGAGCCGGGGCTCCAAAAGCGTTTTGAGAGACATGGAGCATATGAGATTTCGAAGAGCTGAAAATGGTTTTCCAAGATCATGCCCGGGTCGAGAGATATGAAGTCTCCGACAAATTCTTCAGCTGTAAGATGGAGGAAAATAGTTCTGTCAGTTAGCACATACTCACTATGTCTGGGTTACATAACCGCTTGACTCAGCTGGGAGTTAATCTCCCGGATGATGCGGTCATTGACAGAATCCTCCAGTCGCTTCCACCAAGCTACAAGAGCTTTGTGATGAACTTCAATATGCAGGGGATGGAAAAGACCATTCCTGAGGTATTTTCAATGCTGAAATCAGCAGAAGTAGAAGTCAAGAAGGAACATCAAGTGTTGATGGTGAATAAAACCACTAAGTTCAAGAAGGGCAAGGGTAAAAAGAGCTTCAAGAAGGATGGCAAAGGAGTTGCCGCGCCCGGCAAGCAAGCTGCTGGGAAGAAGCCAAAGAATGGACCCAAGCCCGAGACTGAGTGCTTTTATTGCAAGGGAAGTGGTCACTGGAAGCGGAACTGCCCCAAATACTTAGCAGACAAGAAGGCCGGCAAAACAAAAGGTATATATGATATACATGTAATTGATGTGTACCTTACTAGTACCCGTAGTAGCTCCTGGGTATTTGATACCGGTGCAGTTGCTCACATTTGTAACTCAAAGCAGGGGCTGCGGAATAAGCGGAGACTGGCAAAGGACGAGGTGACGATGCGCGTCGGGAATGGTTCCAAGGTCAATGTGATCGCCGTCGGCACGCTACCTCTACATTTACCTTCGGGATTAGTATTAAACCTTAATAATTTTTATTTAGTGCCAGCTTTGAGCATGAACATTGTATCGGGATCTCGTTTAATTCGAGATGGCTACTCATTTAAATCCGAGAATAATGGTTGTTCTATTTATAAGAGAGATATGTTTTATGGTCATGCTCCTATGGTGAATGGTTTATTCTTTATGAATCTCGAGCGTAATGCTACACATATTCATAATGTGAGTACCAAAAGATGTAAAGTTGATAATGACAGTCCCACATACTTGTGGCACTGCCGCCTTGGTCACATAGGTGTCAAACGCATGAAGAAGGTCCATGCTGATGGACTTTTAGAGTCTCTTGATTACGAATCATTTGACACGTGCGAACCATGCCTCATGGGTAAGATGACCAAGACTCCATTCTCAGGAACAATGGAGCGAGCAACCAACTTATTGGAAATCATACATACTGATGTGTGCGGTCCAATGAGTGTTGAGGCTCGCGGTGGCTATCGTTATGTTCTCACCCTCACTGATGATTTGAGTAGATATGGGTACATCTACTTAATGAAACACAAGTATGAAACCTTTGAAAAGTTCAAGGAATTTCAGAGTGAGGTTGAGAATCAACGTGACAGGAAAATCAAGTTTCTACGATCAGATCATGGAGGAGAATACTTGAGTCACGAATTTGGCACACACTTAAGAAAATATGGAATAGTTTCACAACTCACGCCGCCTGGAACACCTCAGCGTAATGGTGTGTCCGAACGTCGTAATCGCACTCTATTAGATGTGGTACGATCTATGATGTCTCTTACCGATTTACCGCTATCTTTTTGGGGCTATGCTTTAGAGACTGCCGCATTCACTTTAAATAGGGCTTCGTCGAAATCCATTGAGACGACACCGTTTGAATTATGGTTTGGTAAGAAACCTAATTTGTCATTTCCAAAAGTTTGGGGATGCGATGCTTATGTCAAGAAGCTTCAACCTGAAAAGCTCGAACCCAAGTCGGAAAAATGCGTCTTCATAGGATACCCTAAAGAAACTGTTGGGTGTACCTTCTACCTCAGATCCGAAGGCAAGATCTTTTTTGCCAAGAATGGATTCTTTCTAGAGAAAGAGTTTCTCTCGAAAGAAGTAAGTCGGAGGAAAGTAGAACTTGATGAAGTGTTACCTCTTGAACCGGAAAATGGCACAACTCAAGAAAATGTTCCTGAGGTGCCTGCACCAACTAGAGAGGAAGTTATTGATGATGATCAAGATACTTCTGATCAAGCTCCTACTGAAATTCGAAGGTCCACAAGGACACGTTCCGCACCAGAGTGGTACGGCAACCCTGTCTTGGAAATCATGTTGTTAGACAACGGTGAACCTTCGAACTATGAAGATGCGATGGCGGGCCCGGATTCCGACAAATGGCTAGAAGCCATCAAATCCGAGATAGGATCCATGTATGAAAACGAAGTATGGACTTTGACTGACTTGCCCGTTGAACGGCGAGCCATAGAAAATAAATGGATCTTTAAGAAGAAGACAGACGCGGATGATAATGTGACCATCTATAAAGCTCGGCTTGTCGCTAAGGGTTATCGACAAGTTCAAGGGGTTGACTACGATGAGACTTTCTCACTGGTAGCGAAGCTAAAGTCCGTCCGAATCATGTTAGCAATTGCCGCATTCTACGATTATGAGATATGGCAAATGGACGTCAAAACGGCATTCCTTAATGGTTTCCTTAAGGAAGAATTGTATATGATGCAGCCGGAAGGTTTTGTCGATCCTAAGAATGCTGACAAGGTGTGCAAGCTCCAACGCTCGATTTATGGGCTGGTGCAAGCATCTCGGAGTTGGAACATTCGCTTTGATGAGATGATCAAAGCGTTTGGGTTTACGCAGACTTATGGAGAAGCCTGCGTTTACAAGAAAGTGAGTGGGAGCTCTGTAGCATTTATCATATTATATGTAGATGACATACTTTTGATGGGAAATGATATAGAACTCTTGGACAGCATCAAGGCCTACTTGAATAAGAGTTTTTCAATGAAGGACCTTGGTGAAGCTGCTTATATATTAGGCATCAAGATCTATAGAGATAGATCAAGACGCCTCATAGGTCTTTCACAAAGCACATACCTTGATAAGATATTGAAGAAGTTCAATATGGATCAATCTAAGAAGGGGTTCTTGCCTGTGTTACAAGGTATGAAATTGAGCTCAGCTCAATGTCCGACCACGGCAGAAGATATAGAAGAGATGAGTGTCATCCCCTATGCCTCAGCCATAGGTTCTATTATGTATGCCATGATGTGTACCAGACCTGATGTAAACCTTGCCGTAAGTTTGGTAGGAAGGTACCAAAGTAATCCCGGCAAGGAATACTGGACAGCGGTCAAGAATATCCTGAAGTACCTGAAAAGGACTAAGGAAATGTTTCTCGTTTATGGAGGTGACGAAGAGCTCGTCATAAGGGGTTACGTCGACGCTAGCTTCGACACAGATCTGGATGACTCTAAGTCTCAAACCGGATACGTGTATATTTTGAATGGTGGGGCAGTAAGCTGGTGCAGTTGCAAGCAGAGCGTCGTGGCGGGATCTACATGTGAAGCGGAGTACATGGCAGCCTTGGAGGCAGCACATGAAGCAATATGGGTGAAGGAGTTCATCACCGACCTAGTAGTCATACCCAATGCGTCGGGGCCAATCAAGCTCTTTTGTGACAACAATGGAGCTATTGCACTTGCCAAGGAGCCCAGGTTTCACAAGAAGACAAGGCACATCAAGCGTCGCTTCAACTCCATTCATGAAAATGTTCAAGATGGAGACATAGATATTTGTAAAGTGCATACGGACCTGAATGTAGCAGATCCGTTGACTAAACCTCTCCCTAGGGCAAAACATGATCAACACCAGAATTCCATGGGTGTTCAATTCATCACAATGTAACTAGATTATTGACTCTAGTGCAAGTGGGAGACTGTTGGAAATATGCCCTAGAGGCAATAATAAAAGCATTATTATTATATTTCATTGTTCATGATAATTGTCTTTATTCATGATATAATTGTATTATCCAGAAATCGTAATACATGTGTGAATAATAGACACCAACATGTCCCCAGTAAGCCTCTACTTGACTAGCTCGTTGATCAACAGATAGTCATGGTTTCCTGACTATGGACATTGGATGTCATTGATAACGGGATCACGTCATTAGGAGAATGATGTGATGGACAAGACCCAATCCTAAACATAGCATAAGATCGTATAGTTCGTTTGCTAGAGTTTTCCAATGTCAAGTATCTTTTCCTTAGACCATGAGATCGTGTAAATCCCGGATACCGTAGGAGTGCTTTGGGTGTGCCAAACGTCACAACGTAACTGGGTGACTATAAAGGTATACTACGGGTATCTCCGAAAGTGTCTGTTGGGTTGACACGGATCAAGACTGGGATTTGTCACTCCGTATGACGGAGAGGTATCACTGGGCCCACTCGGTAATACATCATCATAATGAGCTCAAAGTGACCAAGTGTCTGGTCACGGGATCATGCATTACGGTACGAGTAAAGTGACTTGCCGGTAACGAGATTGAACGAGGTATTGGGATACCGACGATCGAATCTCGGGCAAGTAACATACCGATTGACAAAGGGAATTGTATACGGGGTTGCTTGAATCCTCGACATCGTGGTTCATCCGATGAGATCATCGAGGAGCATGTGGGAGCCAACATGGGTATCCAGATACCGCTGTTGGTTATTGACCGGAGAGCGATCTCGGTCATGTCTACATGTCTCCCGAACCCGTAGGGTCTACACACTTAAGGTTCGGTGACGCTAGGGTTGTAGGGATATGTATATGCAGTAACCCGAATGTTGTTCGGAGTCCCGGATGAGATCCCGGACGTCACGAGGAGTTCCAGAATGGTCCGGAGGTAAAGATTTATATATGGGAAGTCCTGTTTCGGCCATCGGGACAAGTTTCGGGGTCATCGGTATTGTACCGGGACCACCGGAAGGGTCCCGGGGGTCCACCGGGTGGGTCCACCTGCCCTGAGGGGCCACACTGGCTGTAGGGGGTGCGCCTTGGCCTACATGGGCCAAGGGCACCAGCCCCAAGAGGCCCATGCGCCTAGGGTTCACAAAAGGGAAGAGTCCCACTAGTGGAAGGCACCTCCTAGGTGCCTTGGGGGGAGGGAAACCTCCCTTGGCCGCCGGCCCCCCTAGGAGATTGGATCTCCTAGGGCCGGCGCCCCCCCCTTGGCCCTCCTATATATAGTGGGGAAGGAGGGCTTTTCATCGATGCCTTTGGTGCCTCCCTCTCCCTCTCCAACACCTCCTCCTCCTCCATAGCGCTTGGCGAAGCCCTGACGGAGTACTGCAGCTCCATCACCACCACGCCGTCGTGCTGCTGCTGGAGCCATCTTCCTCAACCTCTCCTTCCCTCTTGCTGGATCAAGAAGAAGGAGACGTTACGCTGACCGTACGTGTGTTGAACGCGGAGGTGCCGTCCGTTCGGTGCTAGGATCTCCGGTGATTTGGATCACGTCGTGTTCGACTACCTCATCCCTGTTCTTTGAACGCTTCCGCTCGCGATCTACAAAGGTATGTAGATGCATCCGATCACTCGTTGCTAGATGAACTCATAGATGGATCTTGGTGAAACCGTAGGAAAATTTTTGTTTTCTGCAACGTTCCCCATCAGAAGCGGCCCGGACCAACCTTACACGTACGCTTACGTGAGACCGGTTCCACCGACTGACATGCACTAGTTGCATAAGGTGGCTGGCGGGTGTCTGTCTCTCCCACTTTAGTCGGATCGGATTCGATGAACAGGGTCCTTATGAAGGGTAAATAGAAATTGGCAATTCACGTTGTGGTTTTGGCGTAGGTAAGAAACGTTCTTGCTAGAAACCTATAGCAGCCACGTAAAAACTTGCAACAACAATTAGAGGGCGTCTAACTTGTTTTTGCAGCAAGTGTTTTGTGATGTGATATGGCCAAAGGTTGTGTTCAATGATGAATGATATATGTGATGTATGAGATTGATCATGTTCTTGTAATAGGAATCACGACTTGCATGTCGATGAGTATGACAACCGGCAGGAGCCATAGGAGTTGTCTTTATTTATTTATGACCTGCGTGTCAACATAAACGTCATGTAATTACTTTACTTTATTGCTAAAGCGTTAGCCATAGTAGTAGAAGTAATAGATGACAAGACAACTTCAAGAAGACACGATGATGGAGATCATGATGATGGAGATCATGGTGTCATGCCGGTGACAACGATGATCATGGAGCCCCGAAGATGGAGATCAAAGGAGCAAATGATATTGGCCATATCATGTCACTATTTTATTGCATGTGATGTTTATCATGTTTTACATCTTATTTGCTTAGAACGACGGTAGCTTAAATAAGATGATCCCTCGTAATAATTTCAAGAAAGTGTTCCCCCTAACTGTGCACCGTTGCGACAGTTCGTTGTTTCAATGCACCACGTGATGATCGGGTGTTTGATTCAAACGTTCACATACAACGGGTGTAAGACAGATTTACACATGCAAACACTTAGGTTGACTTGACGAGCCTAGCATGTGTATAGACATGGCCTCAGAACACAGAAGACCGAAAGGTCGAGCATGAGTCGTATAGAAGATACGATCAACATGAAGATGTTCACCGACGTTGACTAGTCCGTCTCACGTGATGATCGGACACGGCCTAGTTCACTCGGATCATGTTATACTTAGATGACTAGAAGAGGGACGTCTATCTAAGTGGGAGTTCATTGAATAATTTGATTAGATGAACTTAATTATCATGAACTTAGTCTAAAATCTTTACAATATGTCTTGTATATCAAATGGCCCACGTTGTCCTCAACTTCAACGCGTTCCTAGAGAAAACCAAGCTGAAAGACGATCGCAGCAACTATAAGGACTGGGTCCGGAACCTGAGGATCATCCTCATAGCTGCCAAAAAAGATTATGTCCTAGAAGCACCGCTAGGTGACGCACCCGTCCCATAGAACCAAGACGTTATGAACGCTTGGCAGACACGTGCTGATGATTACACCCTCGTTTAGTGCGGTATGCTTTACAGCTTAGAACCGGGGCTCCAAAAGCGTTTTGAGAGACACGGAGCATATGAGATGTTTGAAGAGCTGAAAATGGTTTTTCAATCTCATGCCCGCGTCGAGAGATATGAAGTCTCCGACAAGTTCTTCAGCTGTAAGATGGAGGAAATTAGTTCTGTCGGCGAGCACATACTCAAAATGTCTGGGTTGCATAACCGCTTGACTCAGCTGGGAGTTAATCTCTCGGATGACACGGTCATTGACAGAATCCTTCAGTCGCTTCCACCGAGCTACAAGAGCTCTGTGATGAACTTCAATATGCAGGGGATGGAAAAGACCATTCCTGAAGTATTTGCAATGCTGAAATCAGCGGAGGTAGAAGTCAAAAAGGAACATCAAGTGTTGATGGTGAATAAAACCACTAAGTTCAAGAAAGGCAAGGGTAAGAAGAACTTCAAGAAAGACGGCAAGGGAGTTGCCGCGCCCGGTAAGCAAGATGCCGGGAAGAATCCAAAGAATGGACCCAAGCCCAAGACTGAGTGTTTTTATTGCAAGGGAAGTGGTCACTGGAAGCGGAACTGCCCCAAATACTTAGCGGACAAGAAGGCCGGCATCACGAAAGGTATATGTGATATACATGTAATTGATGTGTACCTTACCAGTACTCGTAGTAGCTCCTGGGTATTTGATACCGGTGTCGTTGCTCACATTTGTAACTCAAAGCGGGAGCTGCGGAATAAGCGGAGACTGGCGAAGGACGAGGTGACGATGCACGTCGGGAATGGTTCCAAGGTCGATGTGATCACCGTCGGCACGCTACCTCTACATTTACCTACGGGATTAGTTTTAAACCTCAATAATTGTTATTTAGTGCCAGCTTTGAGCATGAACATTGTATTAGGATCTCGTATAATTCGAGATGGCTACTCATTTAAATCCGAGAATAATGGTTGTTCTATTTATATGAGAGATATGTTTATGCTCATGCTCCGATGGTGAATGGTTTATTCTTAATGAATCTCGAGCGTAATGCTACCCATATTCATAGTGTGAATACCAAAAGATGTAAGGTTGATAATGATAGTCCCACATACTTGTGGCACTGCCGCCTTGGTCACATAGGTGTCAAACGCATGAAGAAGCTCCATGCAGATGGACTTTTAGAGTCTCTTGATTACGAATCATTTGACACATGCGAACCATGCCTCATGGGTAAAATGACCAAGACTCCGTTCTCAGGAACAATGGAGCGACCAACCAACTTATTGGAAATCATACATACTGATGTGTGCGGTCCAATGAGTGTTGAGGCTCGCGGTGGCTATCGTTATGTTCTCACCCTCACTGATGACTTGAGTAGATATGGGTATGTCTACTTAATGAAACACAAGTCTGAGACCTTTGAAAAGTTCAAGGAATTTCAGAGTGAGGTTGAGAATCAACGTGACAGGAAAATCAAGTTCTTGCGATCAGATCGTGGGGGAGAATACTTGAGTCACGAATTTGGCACACACTTAAGAAAATGTGGAATAGTTTCACAACTAACGCCGCCTGGAACACCTCAGCATAATGGTGTGTCCGAACGTCATAATCGCACTCTATTAGATATGGTGCGATCTATGATGTCTCTTACCGATTTACCGCTATCATTTTGGGGCTATGCTTTAGAGACTGCCGCATTCACTTTAAATAGGGCTCCGTCAAAATCCGTTGAGACGACACCGTATGAATTATGGTTTGGGAAGAAACCTAAGTTGTCGTTTCTAAAAGTTTGGGGATGCGATGCTTATGTCAAGAAACTTCAATCTGAAAAGCTCAAACCCAAGTCGGAAAAATGCGTCTTCATAGGATACCCTAAAGAAACTGTTGGGTATACCTTCTACCTCAGATCCGAAGGCAAGATCTTTGTTGCCAAGAATGGGTCCTTTCTAGAGAAAGAGTTTCTCTCGAAAGAAATAAGTGGGAGGAAGGTAGAACTTGATGAAGTATTACCTCTTGAACCGGTAAGTGGCGCAACTCAAGAAAATGTTCCTGAGGTGCCTGCACCGACTAGAGAGGAAGTTTATGATGATGATCATGAAACTTCAGATCAAGTTGCTACTGAACTTCGTAGGTCCACAAGGACACGTTCCGCACCAGAGTGGTACGGCAACCCTGTCTTGGAAATCATGTTGTTAGACAACGGTGAACCTTCGAACTATGAAGAAGCGATGGCGGGCCCAGATTCCGACAAATGGCTGGAAGCCATGAAATCCGAGATAGGATCCATGTATGAAAACGAAGTATGGACTTTGACTGACTTGCCTGTTGATTGGCGAGCCATAGAAAATAAATGGATCTTTAAGAAGAAGACAGACGCGGATGGTAATGTGACCATCTATAAAGCTCGGCTTGTCGCTAAGGGTAATCGACAAGTTCAAGGGGTTGACTACGATGAGACTTTCTCACCCGTAGCGAAGCTGAAGTCCGTCTGAATCATGTTAGCAATTGCCGCATTCTATGATTATGAGATATGGCAAATGGACATCAAAACGGCCTTCCTTAATGGTTTCCTTAAGGAAAAATTGTATATGATGCAGCCGGAAGGTTTTGTCGATCCTAAGAATGCTGACAAGGTGTGCAAGCTCCAACGCTCGATTTATGGGCTGGTGCAAGCATCTCGGAGTTGGAACATTCGCTTTGATGAGATGATCAAAGCGTTTGGGTTTATGCAGACTTATGGAGAAGCCTGCATTTACAAAAAAGTGAGTGGGAGCTCTGTAGCATTTCTCATATTGTATGTGGATGACATACTGTTGATGGGAAATGATATAGAATTCTTGGAAAGCATAAAGGCCTACTTGAACAAGTGTTTTTCAATGAAGGACCTTGGAGAAGCTGCTTATATATTAGGCATCAAGATCTATAGAGATAGATTGAGATGCCTCATTGGTCTTTCACAGAGTACGTACCTTGACAAGATATTGAAGAAGTTCAAAATGGATCAGTCAAAGAACGGGTTCTTGCCTGTATTGCAAGGTACGAGATTGAGCACGGCTCAATGCCCGACCACGGCAGAAGATAGAGAAAAGATGAGTGTCGTCCCCTATGCCTCGGCCATAGGGTCTATCATGTATGCTATGCTGTGTACCAGACCTGATGTAAACCTTGCTGTAAGTTTGGTAGGAAGGTACCAAAGTAATCCCGGCATGGAACACTGGACAGCGGTCAAGAATATCCTGAAGTACCTGAAAAGGACTAAGGAAATGTTTCTCGTTTATGGAGGTGACGAAGAGCTCGTCGTCAAGGGTTACGTCGATGCTAGCTTCGACACAGATCTGGATGACTCTAAGTCACAAACCGGATACGTGTATATTTTGAATGGTGGGGCAGTAAGCTGGTGCAGTTGCAAGCAAAGCGTTGTGGCGGGATCTACATGTGAAGCGGAGTACATGGCAGCCTCGAAGGCAGCACAAGAAGCAGTCTGGGTGAAGGAGTTCATTACCGACCTAGGAGTCATACCCAATGCGTCGGGTCCAATGACTCTCTTCTGTGACAACACTGGAGCTATTGCCCTTGCCAAGGAGCTCAGGTTTCACAGGAAGACCAGGCATATCAAGCGTCGCTTCAACTCCATTCGTGAAAGTGTTCAAAATGGAGACATAGAGATTTGTAAAGTACATACGGACCTGAATGTAGCAGATCCGTTGACTAAACCTCTCCCTAGAGAAAAACATGATCAACACCAGAACTGCATGGGTGTTCGATTCATCACAATGTAACTAGAATATTGACTCTAGTGCAAGTGGGAGACTGTTGGAAATATGCCCTAGAGGCAATAATAAAATGGTTATTATTATATTTCTTTGTCCTGATAATTGTCTATTGTTCATGCTATAATTGTGTTATCCGGAAATCGTAATACATGTGTGAATACATAGACCACAACACGTCCCTAGTGAGCCTCTAGTTGACTAGCTCGTTGATCAAAGGATAGTCATGGTTTCCTGACTATGGACATTAGATGTCATTGATAATGGGATCACATCATTAGGAGAATGATGTGATGGACAAGACCCAATCCTAAGCTTAGCTCAAAGATCGTGTAGTTCGTTTGCTGTAGCTTTTCTGAATGTCAAGTATCATTTCCTTAGACCATGAGATTGTGCAAGTCTCGGATACCGTAGGAGTGCCTTGGGTGTGCCAAACGTCACAATGTAACTGGGTGACTATAAAGGTACATCACAGGTATCTCCGAAAGTGTCTGTTGGGTTGGCACGAATCGAGACTGGGATTTGTCACTCCGTATGACGGAGAGGTATCTCTAGGCCCACTCAGTAATGCATCATCATAATGATCTCAAAGTGATCAAGTGATTGATCACGGGATCATGCATTACGGTATGAGTAAAGTGACTTGCCGGTAACGAGACTGAACAAGGTATTGGGATACCGACGATCGAGTCTTGGGCAAGTAACGTACCGATTGACAAAGGGAATTGTATACGGATTGATTGAATCCTCGACATCATGGTTCATCCGATGAGATCATCATGGGGCTTGTGGGAGGCAACATGGTATCCAGATCCCGCTGTTGGTTATTGACCGGAGAGGCTTCTCGGTCATGTCTGCATGTCTCCCGAACCCGTAGGGTCTACACACTTAAGGTTCGATGACGCTAGGGTTGTAGAGATATTAGCACACGGTAACCCGAAAGTTGTTCGGAGTCCCGGATGAGATCCCGGACGCCACGAGGAGTTCCGGAATGGTCCGGAGGTAAAGATTTATATATATGAAGTCCAGTTTCGGCCATCAGGAAGGTTTCGGGGTCACCGGTATTGTACCGGGACCACCGGAAGGGTCCCGGGGGTCCACCGGGTGGGGCCACCTATCCCGGAGGGACCCATGGGCTGAAGTGGGTGGGGAACCAGCCCCTAGTGGGCTGGTGTGGCCCCCCTTGGGCCTCCCCCTGCGCCTAGGGTTAGGAACCCTAGGGGTGGGGGCGCCACCCTTCCCTTGGGGGGCAAGGCACCCCCTTGGCCGCCGCCCCCCCTAGGAGATTGGATCTCCTAGGGACGGCGCCCCCCCCCTAGGCAACCTATATATAGTGGGGGAGGGAGGGCTGCGCACCCAAGCCCCTGGCCTCTCCCTCTCCCTCCTGTGACACTCCTCCATCTCCCAGCGCTTGGCGAAGCCCTGCCGAGATCACCGTTGCTTCCACCACCACGCCGTCGTGCTGCTGGATCTTCATCAACCTCTCCTTCCCCCTTGCTGGATCAAGAAGGAGGAGACGTCTCCCAACCGTACGTGTGTTGAAAACGCGGAGGTGCCGTCCGTTCGGCACTAGGTCATCGGTGATTTGAATCACGTCGAGTACGACTCCATCAACCCCGTTCTCTTGAACGCTTCCGCTCGTGATCTACAAGGGTATGTAGATGCACTCCTCTCTCCCTCGTTGCTAGATGACTCCATAGATTGATCTTGGTGATGTGTAGAAAATTTTAAAATTCTGCTACGTTCCCCAACACTTTGTTGTCCTTGACATTTTGGTGTGTAGTGCCGTGATTGGGTCTCTGGACTTGACCTCTTTTGCCCATGCATGAGCCACAATGTCTTCAAAGTCTGGGCAATTTAGCTAGTGGTTCTCAAAACGGAATGCTTTGTGAGGGGCTGCATCCATTCGTTTGAGCACAAGCGGGTAATGGTCTCATATATTTGTTGAGGCAGGAGACAGTTGATAGTGGGGATACGCCGCTTCCCACTCGCCGGACACTATGACCCGGTCGATCTTGGTGAGGGTTACATTCTCGCGCTCGCTGGACCAAGTAAATCTTCTCCCAAACAGCGGAAACTCAATCAATTCCAAGTCATCAATGGCTGCTCTAAACCTGCCCATCATCCACCTGTTGATGTTGTTGTTGCTTTTGTCACTTGCTCGGGTGATCATATTGAAGTCTCCCATCATCATTCATTGCGGCAGCATATGATGCTTGATTCTCTTCAGCTCATCAATGAAGCAGACCTTGTCCGCCTCCAATTGTGGCCCATAAACGCCGGTAATCGACCAGCAAACTCCATCAGCCCTTCTCCTAATTGTCCTAGAGATCGAGAATTCACCGGCCGCTAGGGGCTCTGCCGCAATCTCGTAGTCGTCGGAGCATGCAATGAGAATACCCCCCCCCCCTTGAGCCAACAGCCGGTAGTGAGATGAAGTTATCGGCGAAGCGCAGCCCCAGTGTGTCCACCACAATGCTTCGAGCCATGACACTGATCTTCGTCTCTTGAAGACAGACAACACTACACTTAAGCTCAGCATCAAAAATCTAAATCGCCCTTCTCTTCGCTGGGTTGCTTAGGCCCCTCACATTCCAATCAAGAAAGAACAATCCATAAAACAAACTGGGCCAACTCGGGTACAGAACAAGCAATCCAACGCACAGAGTACAATCGATGACTAGTCATCCCAAAGGAAACAGATCCTTGACTCCAACACCCCTCCCAACACCTAACAGCCAAGCACATTAGCAGCTCTAACATAGGAAACTAACCAGGGCACGCAATGAGCAGAACTCTGATAGACAACATTCAGGTACAGACAACCGGCCCTGACTTCCACGCCGCTCTCTGGCCGCTAGAAGCATCGAGCAGGGCTTCAACCGCGGCGATAAATTTCCCAGGCAGTGGCTTCTTGTACATCTCCATGTACCTCTGGAGCTCAGCCTTCAACGCTGCCACCTGTGGCGCGTCCCCCGCCCAGATGTCACTCTTCTTCAGCAGCACCATTTGGACCTTGTCCATAGTAGACCACCCCGCAGTTGGTTTAGCCGCCAGCCGGCCGCTACTTCTCTTGGAGGGCTTCACTGCCGGCCGTCCTTCCAGCTCGCAGGCGGCCACCGGGTTTGCCAGCAGGGCCGCCGCCGGGGGGGAGGAGCAGCTTATGAGGAACGAGAGAAGTGGATCCGTCGGTCCGTCCACTGGCTCGCCCCGCACCACAAGATCACGACCCTCATCCTGGGCCGCATCTGGTTGACCGGCCATGGCCAAGGCCCCGGGCTGTGGTGGGCTTCGCTCCTCGCACCGCCACGGTCTAGCGCCCCCTCGATAAGGGCCAGGCCCTCACAAGCCGGGCTCGTGCGCGGCGAGTGCGGCCCAAACGCCACCACCTCCGCAGTCGCCGCATCTCCATCTTGCCGAGTGGGTGCCGCCACATGGGTGGAGGCCCCCACGCGCTCCGCCCTCTGGTCCATCGGTGGCAGATCGGCAGCGCCAATGGGCACACTTGCGTGCAAATGGCCATGCACGTCGCCCGCTTCCCCGATGCTGGAAACAGCTTCTTCGCCGAGTGCAATGAGAACTCGGCGAAGGCCAATATCATCTCGACAAATGGTTTGCTGAGTATTCCTTATGTCGGCTAGTCGGAAGCATTTCTCTACCGTTGCACATGCCCTTGTATTTCCAGGACCGAAGGTGGGTGTAGTTTTTTTTCTCAAATAAGATTTATCGATTTTTACTGAGGCAGCAAAACCAAAACCTATGCAAATATAAACGAGATATGCACCCAGCCACAAATCGAGATCATCAACAAAATTGGATTCCATTGAAATCCAATCGCTAAGACGCCCTCCATGGCTACTAGGTAAGTCATTGTTGTGAGCTCTGACGTGTTAAAAAAAATACAAAAATTGCGCGCTCTGACTTTTGTGGCGACCCACTTAGTTTTGAAGATTTCAGATTTTCAAGCATGAGCACGTGAGGAGGCATATCATCTCAAGATTTGACTTGTAAGGCCTTGACTTAGTCTCCTGCATTCCGTAGTTTCTAATATGAAGCATGCACGCGTAGGTCTGCCGTCAGCCCGATCACGCGCACAGCCTACTGTCTATCTCCCCAGCTGCAGTTGCATTATACCTATTGAAGTATATAATCCTGACCCCGAGGCACCGGCCCCGACTGCACCGGAGAATCTTATGAGTTGCCGACTTGATCTGTTCTATACTTGTATTCCAAGAGCATCTTGACTAAATCTTGCTTGATACTTGTCGCCCTTCATATGACAGTTCGGCTACTTACGTTGCTAGTATGGCAATCAGGGTCAACGCTCGCCATTAACCCAACTTGCTGTGGTGACTAACCATACCATATAAGGATATCCTTGAGGCCCTCGATCACAACGGCCAGCAACAACAACTTACGTAGTCTTTCCATCGATTAGCTTGAACCAGTTGGCAGCAGCAATGACGGTGCGTGTCAGTGTGCTCGTGGTGGGCATCCTCTGCCTGCTGGCGATGTCGACGTCGGCGCAATACCCGTCGTCCCCAAGCTCCCCGGATTCGTATCCATCCCCGGGCTCATATACCCGTCTCCGGGCTCCCCGGACGGCAACGAGGGGGATGGGGAGGCCGTCCCCCCTAGGAACGTGACCAGCAAGGATACCGATGGGAAGCGGCCGGGGTGCACGAGCACCTGTCCCGGCCGCTGCCCCCAGCAGTGCATCGTCCTCTGCCCTGACTGCAAGACATTCTGCCGTACGTATTGTTTAATTTGATCTTTTTGAAGTTCTCTTTAATTTTGGATTTGTTTGTTGGGTATCGGGTTTGCGATGAAATAGTATAATATAATGCATGTGCTGGTGAAAACAGACGATGAGGTAAAGCCGGCGAAGCCTGTGCCTCCACCGGCCATGTTCGTGTTCGGAGACGGGGTGTTGGACGTCGGCAACAACGCATACTTGCCCAATGTCGAAACGAATGAGGGGCACCCCCCTCAAGTCTCCCAATCTAGCAGCGGCAGGTTCAGCTGACACCGTCGGTACGTGCGTGACAAACCCATGATACACCCTTTTTCTAGAAAAAGGAGGATATCACAGGCCTCTGCATTAACATATCATACGGCTACTCGTCGATCATCCATGATTGATGGGCTGTTTCGTTTCATGGTGTCCAGCAACATCTATCGGCTTCCAGCAGAGCCCTCCAGCTTACATGTCGTTGAACGGTGGGCTCAACATGTGGGGAGCCAACTACGCCTCAGCGGGTTCCGGTTTCAAAATATCCACTGTAAGTCAACTCATTGCACACTAAATCTGCACTTGTGCGAAATTACCAACATTTGAAATGAGAGATGCATGCAGAATGGAGAGCGGTCCATCTCGTTGCCGAAGCAGCTTGAGCACTTCAAGGCGACAAGGTCCCAGATGGAGGCCAAGCTGGGTGGCGACGCCAAAGTCCGCGAGCTCCTCTCCAAGTCCTTCTTCCTAATTGGCACCGGTGGCCAGGACCTCGATCCAAGATGGAACGTTGAGTCCGGATATCCACGGTCACAGACCGAGCTCCAGGAGCTCATCACTCTCTACGGGGAAGCCATCTCGTCCCTTTCTATCTATGATACTAATAAGGATTACTCCTATTAATCTTCTCTGTACCATTTTCTACAACCAAAATTAGTTTTGTGCCCGGTGCCTCCCGCAACGGACCAAGAAAATTATCTTGATGACCGCAAACACACGGTTCGAACCATGGGGGCCATGGTTAAGCATGACTTAGCACCATTTGCACCCGAGTGATCACATCAAAATAGCTTACTACTATCGCCCTTCAATAAGGTTACCAGAAATAGCTGCAGAAACAAACTGAAGCCACAAATCTAGAAACAGGAAATAAATACACGATGCAAATACTAAGTGAGACGATGAGTAATAAAATGTTTTAGGTCAATAACTATTTTAACATGCAAATATATACTATGTAAAGCAAGTTAGAGGGTGAAGCTCAAACTAGACTGAACCGGCCGGGTTGGTTCTTCGATTTTTAAAGAAACTCGATCATTCCAAGTTTCTTAACAATCAACTTATGACACATCAAGGACCAAATTTCGTAGAACCAACATTTTGGTTCATTTCTTTGCATAAGTGAACATAACTAACGTTGGTTCACATCACGATTGGCAATTATATTTTGAAATTTTGTCTGCCAGCAATTCCTTTTTTCCATCTGTTTTTCACAAGCAATAGAAGCAAAAGAATAGTAGTACCATCATATGAACTCCTCTCAAGAAATTAATAATAATTATAACAGTAGTAAGAATATCATTATCATGCCATCACATTGATTAGAGACCCTTCAACGACTTGTTTGGATTGCAGGAATTTGAAAAACATAGGAATATGGAAAAAGTAAATTGAGATGTGATGCACTATAAATTTTAATGTGATTTCAAAACACATTAATTTGTGGCCTTTGGACGGTGCATAAGAAATAAACACATGAATATTGGAGGACCGGGGAGAGAGAGTACAGGGAGAAAATGTAAGTATATTGCACTTCTCTACATCAAAATAAAATGAGCTTTTGAGCTCATGTCGAGTCTCACATAGAATCGGGGGCATACCAATGGATTTTGTAGGAATTTAGTAGTCACATCCCATAATTCAAAGGCATTTCAAGAAAAAAAATCCTCCAATATTCTTATAAAAGTCCTACAACCAAAGAGGCCCTAAGTTATTTTGGTTTCATTCGTTAATACAAGCCCCGAGGGCACGAACGGAATTTCAAAATTATTTTATGTTCTCAAAAAATAATGACCATCAGGTAACAAATTTTTGTTTTGTTTAATATCCGTTATTTCAGTTCATGTCCCCGACTCTTGATTAATATGCCCATCAACATTTGTGGGGTGAGAAGCTCAAATTGGCTCAAAAACCAATCGCCTACTATCTTCTAGTTTTATAATGTAGTTTATCCTTGGTGTGGTGGAATGTGATGTTGATGTTTGTTCTGTCTGTCATATACCAATGATCCCAATTTTACTTTTCTTGCAATTGTATAACACTCGTTGTCTTTCTCAAAACCGGGTAATGAAAATTGGAAGTGCATCTAATCCTCTTGGTGGATTTTGATAATTAATATCAGCATATCTCAATGAACTAATGCATTAACTAGCTTATCTCAAGAGAAGTTCCAGCAGGTTGCAACAAAGGGATTGAAAGGTGAACCCCAAAAAATTGCATGAAGACAAGTGTTTGACCAAGCCAAGGAATTAGATTTTACATTTATGAATTTAAGATCACATTGCAAGTGTATCGTGCTAGCATCTTGAAGCACTACGGGGGCGCTTCAGATTATCTAGCCGAGGAGTGAATACTTTGGCACTAACAAATGGTGTGGGAGGAAAAATATTGATATATTTTGGATAGACAATTGGACAGCCATCTTTTGGGATCGGTCGGATGTAGAAACTTATTGAACATCCGATGCTTTTTTGGTTGTGATTGCATCTATTTATATATATGCTAGATTGCTATTGATCTACATACGCATGTCAAATGAAGTAAATCCGACCTAGGGCGAACATTTGGAGCACCGATTTGGACGGGCGGCATCTCTACTGTCGTCCACGAACAGGTTCGTTCAAGCATCTCCGTTGACATTTGGTGTGTCTGATTTAATGCAAGCCATTTTGTTATCTCCTTCCCCTGACAATAAAAAAAGATTCAATCTCTCACAAAGAGCGCTTATTTTTTGGTTAGTCCTGGAGTGAGAGAGCTAGTTGTTTGGCTTCCTTGACTCCGCGCGTCTGCCGCAAACCGGATGCAAAGCTAGTGGAGGTTTGTGGTAGTTCGGACCTCTGCCACGTAGAACTAGATGCAAAACCCCACCCGCAGCCCGCGTCTTTCTCACTCTGTCCCGTCCCCTTGCTTTATATCGGCTCCATCCCAGGCCGACACAGCCGCTGTACTCCCTTCGTCCAACTGTAATTTCAAACTACTCTGCTATCACAACTTTGCCAAATACTCCCTCCGCCCCGAATTACTTGTCATGAAAATGGATGTATCTAGACGTATTAATTCCGGACGGAGGGAGTAGCATAGAGCAGCTCACAAATCTCCAAGAATTAAAAATTCCGGCCTGCCTTTACCTGAAGCCGTGGTTATAAGCAGAAGAGGACAAGACGAAGCTTGCTCACATAGTACAAAAGGCATGTGCCCTGCCATATATATAATTATATATGTTATATAATTATTCCTATTAATTTTGCGTTTGCAACATATTCTGCCATTGGTAGTACCACATATTTTTCTGCTCTTCACTTTGTTGATGAGTTTTCTTTTTTGAGAAACGTCCTTTTCATGTCCTTTCCTCATAATTCTTCTTTTTTGCCCAAATGATAATATATTTTTAGACAAACAGGGAGTCACCCCCGGCTCCATTAATCATAATGAAACCGAACAACCAGCAATATGTGAGCATGTCTCAAAAGCTTAAACAGCTAAGACCAAAGAAGCAAAACAGGGAGACTAACTTTATTTTCTATTTTGGCAGCCTGCCTGTTGTTCTGCCTCAAGCAGGGCTGCCATTTCCTCTCACTGCCGATCTAGCACACTGCGGTGGCCCTTGCTGCCAACGAAGATAAGAACTGATGCTGGCGTAAAGAAAGCGGAGGCGTGAATGAAGATTTAGGCCGCTCGATCGAGTCGGTTGAGCCCACATCCATCTGAATAAAAACTCCATAGTAATTACTAGCACGCAGTTCCGACATACTCCGGTATGTGCCCTGAATTATAAAATGTCGAGCCTATTCCAAGCACACATTTAAGAGTTCAAGGTGCTGGGATATTTGTATGTTCGATTCGGCAGTAGATATCGTGCTACTTTGTTATGTGCTTCCCTTGACGACGAAACTGTGATTCAATCTCTTATAAAGAGCACTTGTCGTTTGGTTATTAGTTTTGGAGTCAGAGAACTAGCAGTTTGGCATCCTTGACTCAGCAAGTAAGTAATAGTTTGAACCTTACACTGACAATTCCATCTCCCATGTAATATATCTTTCTTGTTTTATTGACAGGGAAAATTACTAAACCTAGTTAAACCAACATGGCCTGATAGGGTTTTAAACATAGCTGTAAAGCAGAGCTGAAATAGGTGCAAAATGAGAGACTAATTCCATGCCTTGCTCCAGTAACTAACAAGACTGCTCTTAATTTACCAAGATGTCATCTAGAATGTATCCATCTGCTAATGACTTGATGGAGTCATAGAAATGAGCTATTGCCACTTTTTTAGAACAGATGCAACTGCTTGTAATTCTGAATAATTAGCTTTAGTTACTGTTAAAAACAACCTGTGAAAAATTAAGGATGATAATAATTTGAGTGGATACGAAAGTGTACCGCATTTACCTAATATTCCAAATATAAGTTTCGATGGACAAGAGCGAACAACTTTTACCTTCAATGTTTATGATCTCGTTTTTTCATACTCTAGATCAGAATGCAACATTTAGATTATAGTGTACTGAGTTTTTTTTTGCAAAAAATAGTAATATGAATACTCAATGCAACATAGATTATAGTGTACTGAGTTTTTTTTTTGCAAAAAACAGTAATATGAATACTCATATGTTTATGTGGTGTCAGGGCCCCTCTGTGTTACCTTGCCCCGGGCCCCCGAAATTTCTTGACCGGCCCTGCTCATGAGAGCCGAAATCCCTCGAGGCGACGGGCAAATAGCTCCCATGCGACGTCGTTGGTGTGAACTGTCTCTTATGCGACGTCGTTGGCTGTAATAGCTCTCATGCGACATCTGCGTTGGAAAAAATAGCTCCCATGCGACACACCATTTACGCGGCTAGTTGGCTGTTAGTTAGGCTGAGGTTTGGTTAGGACACTGGGGGTTATGTGCTTTGACTGGTAGGGTCCACCTATGGCCACGTAGACAAGAGTCAACCGTCCACGACTCGACCTGGGACTGTGTGACCGTGCTCGACTCGCCCGTGCTGGACTGGGCGAGCAGCGCCGCCATAAGCATCTTCTCCGGCAGCGGTTTCTTCTCCGCGGTGGTGGAGCGCATTTTTCGGCAGCGGCAGAGCTATTGCGAGGTGAGCCCGAAACCCTAGTCCCACTCCCCAGAATTTTGGGGGATATGTGGCCTCATGCTGCCCTCTGTTTCTTGGCGATTTAGAATCGGGCTCCATTGGATCCGGGGGTTGTTTCTTCTCCGCGGCCCGGTGGTGGAGCGCCTATCTCTGCAGCGGCTATTGCGAGTGAGTATTTTCCAAACACTACTCCCATTCCACTGAATTTTGGATAAATCTGTGGCCTCATGCTGCCCCTGTTTCTTGGCGTTTTAGAATCTCGATTGGATAGGAGATGGAGCGAGGGCTGGATGAGATGGAGCGAGGAGACAGTGCTTCAAATCGGTAATGCCACCCTCTTTTCTTGGCAATTTAGAATCGAACTCGATTTGGTAGTGACTGTCGCCGCTGCCTGCCATTGACAAAACAGGGGAGGTTCAGGTTCTGCCACCACATTCGCAATTATAGTGGAATTTTTTCCCTGTAAAGCCAAGCTCAGTGATGGCAGTGTCCAAGACATTGATAGAGATACCACCGTGAGGTTGGATGTCGAATTTGCAGATGTTGATCCCCCGGAATTGGAGAGCATGAAGGAGAAGGCCGTGGGCAATTTGGTGAAGAGAATTGGGGAGACTATTGTTTGGGGTCCAGAACAAGAGGTATCTCTGCAACGTTTCGATAACTATAATGGTGAATATGTGAGAATTGAAGATGGAGAATCCATGGTTGCTGAAATTGATCAGCAAGAAGGGTAGGCAAGCAAACAAGTAACATTTTATGCAGAGCTAATTGATCTGCAAACTCATTCCAGAGTTGGTTATGTGCAATCAAAGAGGGCTGCACAGATGGAAGATGATGAGTGGGTTTCACAAAAGAAGATGTTGGCATTGTTGACTGAACCGACTGTAGTAGCTGAAGATACAGGGATTGATGCAGATGGAGAGGAGGGAACCCATGGTGCTAGGAAGATTGTTGTTGACTGGAATGTAGTAGAGTTGAATGAAAAAATAGATTTGGTCATTACACCAATATCTGACATTGATATGGCCGAAATGTTTGGCATTCAAGTTGATGACAAAGATAAGGAGAAGGATGACAGTTCTTTGCCTGCTGAAGGTAACACAGGCCCTAGAAATGCAAATGAGAATTAAGAACAGCTGATGAGAGAGGCTGCAGATGATGTGGATGATGCAGATGATAATGAGCTGGTTTGTTTGTATGACAAAGAGAACCCAGTTATTCAGGTGGGAAAGTTGTGGCCAAGCATGAAGGAGTTTAGGATGTCTTTCAGGACCTATGTAGTGAAAAAAGAGTTTGATGCCAAGACTATGTGGACTGATCGAAAGAAATTTTATGCTCGGTGCAAAGGTTATGATGGTGGTGGCAATCCTTGCAAATGGTACTTGTCTGCCAGACTACAACCTGATGGAAGTACAGTAAGGGTAAATCAAATACCACACCAGCATACATGTATGACCACTTCACAGAGAGTTTCAAAGATGACATCACAGCTTTGGGTTACAGAGAAGATTACTCCTATTTTAGCCAAGACTCCAAACACTACTGCAAAGAGGCTTAAAGTTGACTTGGAGAAGATGTACCCCATCCAGCTGCAATATACCATAGTGTGGAAAGCAAAACACAGGGCCATGAAATCATTGTATGGTGACTGGGAAAATACATTTAGGATGTTGTATAGTTTTAAAGCAGAGGTGGAGAAGAGGTCACCTGGGAGTGTGGTGGAGATAGATACAGAGGTAACAGAGGATGGCAAGGTTTTATTCAGCAAGTTTTTTATGTGTTTGAAGCCTTGCATAGATGGATTCAAAGCAGGTTGTCGTCCATATTTGAGCATAGACTCATCTTTTTTGACTGGAAAGTGGAATGGTCAGTTGGCTGCATGCAATGCTCTAGATGGACACAACTGGATGTTCCCAATTGCAATAGGAATGTTTCAATCAGAGACAGAGGCATCATGGATATGGTTCATGATGCAATTGAAAAGATGCATAGGGCCAGTTTCTCCTTTAGCCATCCACACAGATGCATGTAAAGGGTTGGAAAATGCAGTAAAAAATGTTTTCCCCCATGCTGAGCAGAGAGAGTGCTTTGGACATATGTGGATGAATCTGATAAAAAAATTCAGAGGAGATGAATTTGGGCGCATGTGGCCAGCAGCAAGATCCTACACCAGACAGACACATTCCTATCACCTTGGTAAGATATTGGCATCATGTAGTGATAATGAATTTGCTTCATGGTTGAACACCCACCATTCTCTGTTGTGGTATAGATCAGGTTTTAATACTGCCATAAAATGTGATCATATCAATAACAACTTGGCAGAAAGTTTTAACAACAAAGTGAAGGATTTGAAAGACTTGCATGTGCATGACATGGTGGACCAAATAAGGATCATGATCATGCGTTTGTGGGAGTTGAGAGGAAAAATTGCTAATATTTTGGAAGGGGACAAGCTTCCAGCAGTGGTACAACAAGTGGTCAACAGGAGTAGAAATCTTTCACATCTATCTGTTGAGAAATCTTCCTTGTGGGGTGCTGAAGTTAGAGATACAAAGAGTGGCAAGAGGCATGTGGTAAATACTGAGTTGCATGAGTGCACTTGCCAAGAGTGGCAACACACTGGAAAACCATGTGAGCATTCCATACTTTTTTTGGCATCTAAACCCAGGTTAAATATGCACCCATATTTTCATGAGTATTATTCAGTACAAAAATTCAAAGCTGCACATGCAAGTCCAATTCCTGCACTGACTGGCCAATCTCAGTGGCCTGAGGTGGAAATAGAATTTACCTTGTGTCCCCCTGTCACTAGAAGAAAGGTTGGTTGCCTAAACAGAGCAGATTCAAAGCTTGGTTTGAGAAAGGTGGTTGTAGTAAGAAGGGGAAAAAGGAAAAGGAAAAGAATGATAAGCCCAAAATGGCTCAAAAAGGTAACAAAAATAGGTGCAAGTTGTGTGAGGTACTTGGGCACAGAATTGGTTCATCCAAGTGCATCTACACTCCTCAGAGGCCAAAGTATGTTTATGTTACTGTTTTTGCAAGTTTTTGATTTTGCTACTTGTTCTAGTATCTAACCAAGTCAAATGCTTTATTTTTTTAGGAGGAAGCGTGCAGAAAAAGCCCCACCTCTTGTTGTTGAACAATGCTGGCCAGTGAAAAAAGCAAGACTCAATGGCTATAGACGGAAGAGCACTAAGCAGATAATGTTTGGTGACAAAGATATGGAGCTAACTGAAACTGTTACTACTGAACATGAGCTAAGTGTTTCTGTTTTTGACGATGTTATGCATACTGAATCTGTTTTGCAGATGCTAGGGCAATCTGAAACTGTTGCAGATGAAGCAACTGTTGTGCTGCCATGCGAATCTGCTTTGACAACTGTGTTGCCATGTTTGGAGGTTATGCTGCCAAGTGTTGAGTTGCAAACTGAAGTAGTTGAACAATGTGTGCCATCTACTCAATCTGCAGAAGTGCAAACTGAAGAAGTGGGACATGGTCAGGTGCAAAAGTTGAGGGGGCCTAGTGGAGTTTGCAAGGGGCCAAAAAGCAAGAGCATCAGCATCAACAAACTATGCGCCGTGGAACCAAACGGTGGAAAAAAGCAGAAGAAATCGAGTGGTAGAAAGAAGCAAAAGAAATAGAGTCGAAATCATTCAAATTTGATGTGAAAACTTAAGTTTGTTGTCATTTGATGTGAAAACTTATGTTCTTTCATGTGAAAACTTATGTGCTATGATGTTGATTTGACTTGAAATAAAATTCAAATTTGAACCGACATTCAAATTTGAACCTATCTCCAATATTTTTTGAGTTCATTTGTTTGTTCTGTGATGTTGCATCGTTTTATGTACTACTATGCACTTTAGTTCATAAATCCAACCCTTTTTGTGAAGTCCAACTCATAGTCACTGAAAATGTTGTCCAAACAGGCTCCAAAGTAAGGGAAAACTGCCCCATTTCTAAGCAAGTTTTTTTCGACCTTCTCAAAATCACCCAAAAAAGATTTTCTTAGCTTATATTATACCTATATAGGATCAATACGAAGTCTCACCTTTTTTTGAATAAGTATTCATATTATTTAATTTATTTTTGAAAAAACACCCTTTAATACAAAGTCAGCAATAAAACAAGTTTAAAAATTTTAAATGCAAAAATAACTTCAGATCCTCCTTAGTCACTCTAACATGAAGGTAA
Source organism: Triticum urartu (assembly GCF_003073215.2). Taxonomy (NCBI): domain Eukaryota; kingdom Viridiplantae; phylum Streptophyta; class Magnoliopsida; order Poales; family Poaceae; genus Triticum; species Triticum urartu. The sequence continues at coordinate 34,257,530 of NC_053028.1, read as the reverse complement.
GGTGATGTTTTTGATTTTTTTGCATTTTCAAAACCTCAAACCCTCTTCTCACTCCTTTGAACTCTATGCAACCTCAGTCGAGATAGTCCAATTTGTGAAGGTTTTTTCATGCAAAGATCATTAGATCAAGTTTATCATTTTATATCATAACTATGTAACATAAAAAGGCTATATGCGCAGGTTTTTCATTTTTTAGATTTTTTTGAATTAGTTATACACATTTGAATGTTCGGTCAAACCTTTCAAAACCCCGTTGACTGCCTCAAAACCTTGTAACCCTAGCGCCAAACGGCCACCGTCGATCTAACCCTAACGCCAAACTGCGGCCGTCGGATAGGCCTTCTAGAAGGATTCCGCAGGGGCGATCCGTGGGCTCCAATCTGATTGGCCACCGTTTTTTCTCTGACGAACAGATAACGTTGAGCGGGGGAGCATCTAAGTGACCGTTGGGCCGAGCGGATCGGGCCCGGCAGAGCCTGGCGTGCGTGTGCACGGCCGTCGAGAGGGGGGATGGGCTGCATGCGAGAGGGTCAATGACATGTGGGCCATCCCTATCCCATGCATGCCATGCATGCAACGTCGCAGCCTAGCTATTCTTTGCTCGTGAACGCCTAGCCATTTGCATGCGGGCTTGCATGCACGCATCGACGCAGTAAAGCACGGCAGGGGCGCAGCGTATAGGTACGTCGCATCTAAGCTATTTTAACAAATGCATGTTTGAACGAGACGGACGCGTCGGTGGTGCAGCTCCTTTTTCAGTGTCACGCGCGGATGAACGGGCCTGTTTCCCACGCCTGTGCCGCCCGTGCCTCTTTGGATGCTCTGCCCGCCGTTTTTTGAATTAATGCCCGCAATTACTTATGCCAGTGCGAACGGAGAAGAGAAAACGATCGAGAAGGCACCGTGTACACATTGACCACGGCTGCAACGCGGCTATAAAAGGGCACTATTTCCTCATCCCCTCACACTCATCTCTCAAGCCTCCTCCCCTTCTTCTTTTCGAGCCAAATCCACCACTCAAGCCACCATGCAGTTCAACGGCTCTACCTACCGTCGCCCTCGCACCGTGCCGGAGAGGCAGTACCCGGCCGGAGTCGTCGTCGAGAATAGCCTGAGGGTGTGGGCCATCTCTAGGTAGAGGGGCCCTAGAGAGTTGGCTCGCTTCTTCCTCCAAGCCGGGTACCGCCACCTCCCTCCGGGCACTCCGCCCATGTTCCACCTCCACGAGCAGTACGATGGCAACGCCAATGGCTTCGTCATCGGCCTCTACGTCACCTTCACCAACCCCTACGACGCTCACCACCTCCTCGGGGAGGTGTTCTAGTGTGGATGCGAGTTTATCGCGTTCACGACCTACAACATCTTCACCAACTTCCACCACATCTTCCCTCACCCCAACGGCATGCACACCCTCCCCTACCAGATGCCGGAGAATGACGAGTGAGGGGCCCAAGGAGGAGGGGCCAAGGAGTGGCAAGGAGGAGGGGCCAAGGAGTTGTTCAAGGGGTTGTTCAAGTGCGAGTCTTCTATCTATCTAGTTTGTGTTTGTGTTGGTTTGGGCGTGTGTGCCCGTGTCTTCTATATATCTAGTTTTAATTATTTTACTTTCATGTTTTATAAACTATATGTAGTAGGGGGATGCCCCTCTATATGTTCTATCTATCTATGCTACTAGGGTACCCGATGCCCCTCTATCTATCTATATGTTTTTTCGGTCCTAAAGTTTCTCCATTGCATTTTATTTATGTGGCCATGTGTACTAAAAAATGCACTAAAACATGATCCAATCATATAAGTTGTTGTTAGCACGTGTCTAGTTAATTATCTTCCTTTTATGTTTTATGCACTATATGTTGTAAGGGGATGCCCCTCTATGTTGTAAGGAGATGCTACTAGGGGCACACTAGATGTCTTCTTTTTTTGAGAGGGGCACAACCTTTTTCGGTTGAAACACACGAGTAAAAACTTTAAAAACACCATAGCACAAGTCAGAAAAAATATTAAAAAATGGTGCTTGGTTGAAATAAACTAGAACCAAACAATTGCAACTTTTTTGGTTCACAAAGACTGCAAGTTGGACTGCTAACTAGAACCAACCTTTTGTTTTAGCCGAAACAACACGGGACCCTACCATCGGACACGATAGCTTATGCATAAAAATAGCTCAAATAATTATCAGATGAGTTATCTCAAAAAAGGTGACTGCAGGAAACTTAAAATTTGTGAAATAACCTAAAGCCGAAAAGATATATCGATGTCAATGACCGTGTGCACTTTTTTTGCACTGGCTACACTTCTTTTATCAATGGGCCTAGATATGTTCTATTCGGCCCTGCCTAACTTCGATATGGGCCTGGCCTTTTTGGGCAACGGGCTGTGGACGAATCTTTTTTTTTCCTTTTCTCCCTCTATCACTGAAACTGAAACTGATGACGAACTGAAGAACTAAAAATACGGGGCCGAAACAGAGTGGAGAGGACATGCTGAATTCGTACAGCCAACACTTTTTATTCAAATATACATATCATTACGATTACAAATGACGCCCAATCTATTCACTTATGACTAATTATCATCACATAAACAAATGCGAGAGCAATTACACAAACATAAAAAAGTCCGGCCATCAGCCCCATCAAATTGCCCTGCTTCTGCAATTCGATGAGTTTCTTCATCTGCTTGTTCAGCTTCTTCAGCTCTGCCGTCACTACTGCATCCCCCACAGTAGCCCCAATGGAATGGGCAGATCCAGGGGCCCCAGATCCAGACGCGCCCGATCCAAACTTGCCCAACTTCTCCGCCTCCAACGGTAAATCGAGCTCCCCTGATGCACCCTCCAGTTGAATCCGCTCTATGTACTCATCTAGCCACTCAAAATGGGTGCATTGCTTCAATTTCTGAAATTGGAAAGATGAACCCTAAATCCCAAATCCGATGAAAAATGGGGAAAAATTGGGCAAATATGAAATTGGGAGACAAAAACCAAAATTGGCATATTGAGAAGTAAAATCTCACATTTCCCTGCTCTGGTTTGCTCTCGCATTTCACGAATTCCCGCCCAAGGTTGCCATTCTTGTCGGTCGTTGTGACTAGCCGCTTCAGGGGTGCGATACATGGGCATGCAGGGCACCTTGTCATGGGCACTGCGCCATAGCGCGGCCATGAGCGGCGGGAGGCTGAAGCGGAGCTCGACATTGCTAGGCCGCGGCCCGGAACGGCGTTGCTGCGCGTCGTCGCCGGAGAAGAAGAACAACAACGGTCGGGGAGGGGGGGGAGGGGGGGAGGATGGGCTCGGGTGCTGCACGGCTCGGGCCACGGCTCGGTGTCCTCTTGTACCAATGCTGACCTGGATAAGTTAGTGGGTCCCACGCAGTGGGTCCTGCTCACCTGACCAATGCTGAGTTGGATAAGTTAGTGGGTCCCATGCTGTGGGTCCCGCTCACCTGATTCGAGTTTTAAACATGTGTCTTTGGATTAGGCAGCAGTGTCGCATGGGAGCTATTTTTCCCAACGCAGATGTCGCATGAAAGTTATTACAGCCAACAACGTCACATGATAGACAATTCACACCAACAACGTCGCATGGGAGCTATTTGCCCCGAGGCGACAGTGGGTTGAAAGTGAGGTAGACGCTCGTGCCGCCGGTTTCGAACGTGTGCTGCCCGTCGGCTCCTTGTGTCCTCCAATGGCTTCCATTGAGGTAGGCTTTGTGGAGGCATGTGTATGGGTTGTAGTCTGTAGAGTTAGTCGTGCGTCGGTGCTCACCAGGTTCATCCTGTGGCAGGTCTTGGAGCATATGCGGTTGACATGTACGCTGGGAGCACGCTAATGGGGGCACATAAAGTGTACGACGGAATGGCTATCACATTGGTGCTTTCCCATCTCACCTTGCCACCACGTGAGCAAAACCACCTACCAGAGCATCAGGGTTGATTTGTTTGGTATTAGAAAGTAGAGGGGATTAAGATCCCGGTTTTAGAGGTCAGGGCCTCAGGGGGCTATGTGGCCAAAATGTAATACTTATAGGGTCATATACACTTTTTTTCTTAAATCTAATAGGTTTCTTCCTCAGTGATATCCCAAATTATCGCACCAAGAAAGATGGCCGCGTCGTCCTGGCCTGCGCTCCCGGCCACCCTGCAGGATGTCCGGGCTGTCGTTGCCAAGGACGTGGAGCTGCACTGGCCTCCATTGGTGCACCGTGCCCAATGTCAGTGCTGGTGTGTACGCACATATATTTCATCCCCAATATTGCTTATTTGATCAACTTCGGGTCTGCAATAGTTTAATCAGCTCTTTTTAGAGATATAGACTAATCAAGTAGCTTAATAACTTGTAATCACTACGGCCAATTAGCTGATGGGAGACAGGGAGAACGATGGTTGAAGAGGCTTAGGCAGTCTGCTGACAAGGAAATGCAATAGTGATTTCGCAAGAGAAATGGAGGTGATGGCTAGGTTCTGGCACGACAATGTTTTCCGCCTCCTTGCTTACTTCAGTGAATGCAATGAGCGGATACTCGTCTATAGCTATATGTCGAACACAGCATGGATCTCTGCTTATACTTCTATATTTTTTCTAGCCTATGCTCAGAATTTGGATCACAGTAGTAAATAGATCATTAGGTTCTCTTCTATAATTGTTGGTTGTTGTTGTTCTGTGCTCCAACACATACGAGCAGCTCATTGTTGCACGGAGATAAGTTTCATGCACATAATTAAAGTTCCGGATAATCAAAGTACAAATTTATAAATACCTTTAGAGGAAGCTTGTATGCTTGACATGCTTGACCATGTAAAAGCTCATGCATGAGTAATTATATCGTCAGGTTATTCTTTTTATCTGCAAGGTGAGCTTCAAAATTCTGTAAACTAGCGTTTCCAATAGTTCAGAGATGCCACTTTACTTTCAGTATTTAGGTGGATGATCTCTGTTTAAATTACTAATACAAGTAATGCACTCCGGCAAGTTCTATTTATTTGTGTCCTTGCTGCCAATAGATGTAATTTCATCGCAAGCACCCAAGTACAGCAGCACTATTGTAGTTCATTATTGTTGGCTTATGCCCTAGAGAGAAAATAATTAGCATTTACCTCTGTGTGCCGGACTGTAGTTGTACCATATGCCTATTGTATCATTTTCATCCTTGATAGATGCAGCGAGTAAATTGTCACTGAAAAATGTTGTGGTTGCAGCGTTTGTTTTGTTAATTCTGCATTCCTTCCTTTATGAGAAAAGTGTTACTTCTGCGTTAGTTATATGTTATGGTTCTCTATGTCCGTTGCTTGTATGGACTTCAGATTGTGCATATGTGGAGAAGCATGTTTGCTCCCAGTGGAGAGGACTTTCAGAAAGACAACTTAGACACTTGCTTTAGCATTCATGATTACTATTTTTGTAAAAATATTCATACGTGTGTTTGAATTGTTTTTAGTAGCTGTCTTTATTACTCTCTCTGATTGAAAAAAAATCGGAGGCTGCCTACAGCAAGTCTCTTTGTCATCAGCGCCTTTCTTTGCTTGGTAGCTCCACATCCAATCTTTCAAGCTACATCCAGATGTAAGAAAGTTACAATTAATCCAGTACTAATAGTTTTGTACGTACGTATATGCGCACTCACCCCTTCTATATACATATGATTCAGGAGCATCTTTCACTAGCATTTTGTTTCATTGCTCCATACAAAATGTATGCAAGTGATGTCTATTTTTTTTCCTTCGTCTAATAAATATACTACAGAAGCATGTGTTAAATAAAAGCTGGTTGGCGTCGTCGCAATTGCCAAATGTGTGTGGACATATTTTTCATGTTCCGCATGTTCTCTGTCGAGAGCAATGTAAAGCTAGGTAGGGAGAACAACAAGTCTTCTGCAAGGTGAAAATTGAGAAGAAAATATTTGGCTTGGACGACAGGGTTCATCGGTCGGTTTCCATATGTTTGATTTTGCTCGATATGTACTTAGCAACAATATGGCATCACTTTTTGAGGGAAATGCCATCATGGCGGTTTATATTTCATGTGAAAATAGGGCTACATCATTTGTTATTACATCGAGCAGAAAGTCTGGAGCCTCGTTCTGCCACACAATAGTTCGCGAGGGCTCCGACTTAGTAGCCAAAAGATCAGCCGCCATATTAGCTTCCCTAGGGCAATGACAGAAACTAACAGAGATAAAATTACGACACAAGAAAGTACACTCCTCATAGATGGCTGCAGCTGGTCCTAAGGAATTGCCTCCGTCTTGCATTATCTGGATGACCTCCATACAATCCGCCCTGATCTCCACCTTGTTGCAGCCGATGGTGTTTGCCAGAACCAGCCCATCCTTGAGGCCCCGTGCCTCGGCTGTCGCTGCGTCTTGGACAAACGGGATGTTGCTCGTGGATGCTGCAACGAAAGAACCTGTAGAGTCCCGTATGATGGCCCCGGTCCCGTCGGTGCCACTGTCAGCATCAAAAGAGGCGTCGATATTGAGGCTAACAAATCCCTCTGTTGGTCTCGTCCATCCATGTCTTCGTATCCTGCCCGCACCATGCTTCCTTGCCCTCAAGAAATTTTTGGTCAAAGTAACAATGGCTTGGGCCGATCTTCCAGGTTCTTGGATGGGCTCACCATGGGTGAATCTTCGTCGTTCCCACCATATATACCAAACCGCCACAGCCACCAGCTCCTTCATGGGCACACCCGGGAGCGACGGAACATCAACGCTTGGCATTAACAACAGGTCACCAAGGACCAAAGATCCCTCCATCTCAGTTTCGCACAGCTCACTTACGGTGGGAAGCAAGCCCAATTTTGCCCAAATCTCTTGCACTCTGTTGCATCTAAAGAAAGAATGACGAATACTCTCACAATCCGTGGCACATATCGGGCAGTCGGAGATTGTTATCATATGTCGATTGGCCAGGACTCCCCGACAAGGGATTGCACCATACAAAGCTCTCCAAACATGCACCTTGATCTTTGCCGGTATTTGAAGTTTCCAAAGAGTGCGCCAAACTGGACTAGTACTTGAAGACAATATGGTATTTGTTTGTCTCAACTTTCGTCCATGTTGGTGATCCCACTCCATGTGGTATGCCGTCTTAACCGAGAAAAACCCCGTTTTGTTGTAGTGCCATGAAACAAAATCCTCCATCATTCCTATAGCAAGAGGAATATTAAAGATCCTATTGGCATCAATAGGCCATAACACCTGTCGGATCAGTTCTTCACATCCCAACATCTATTCTCCATATCAATAAGTTCAGAAACTTTTGTGAGAACAATATTACCTCTTCGGGTCATCACTTTCCTGCTTGGGCTGCTAGGGACCCAAGGATCATCCCAAATATTTATTTGCGTACCATCTAAAACTCTCCAAATGTGACCCTTCTTGAAATTCTGAATACCACTCCATAGACTCTGCCAAGTGAAAGAACTACCTTTTTTAAGAGTGCAGTTAAGTAGATCACCATCTGGGAAATATTTTGCTCTCAAGACTCTCGCACATAGTGATTCTGGTTCTGCGAGCAGTCGCCAGCATTGTTTCGCTAGGAGGGCCAGGTTAAAACAATGCACATCTCTGAAACCCATTCCACCCATGCTCTTAGGTACACACATCTTCCACCATGCAAACCAGTGCATGTGCTTCTTCACATCCTCATCTCCCCACCAAAACTGAGACATAGCAGAAGTTATTGCGTTGCAAATCTGTTTTGGGAGTTTGAACACAAGCATGGCATACGATGGGATGGCTTGAATAACAGCCTTCAACAACACTTCTTTCCCCCCAAAAGAAAGCATCCTCTCCTTCCAGCCTCTCATCCTGGCCAAAATCCGATCCACAATATGTTGAAAACAATCAGTTCGGTCCAAACCAACGATTGGTGGCAGTCCCAAGTACTTATCTGATATGGCCTCCACCATTATATTCAGAATAGAGCACACCTCTGCTCGGACCTCCGCAGGGGTACAGGGGCTGAAGAAAATACTCGATTTTGCCTCGCTCACAAGTTGGCCAGAGGCAGTACAGTAATCGTCAAGAGCCCGGCGAAGGCTTGTAGCATTAGTGGCATCTGCACGCATCAGAATAAGGGGGTCATCTGCGAAAAAGAGATGCGAGACTGCCGGGGCGTCTTTACAGACTCGCACCCCCATTAAGTTCCCAACCTCCTCCTCATGAATGAGCAAACTTGAGAGGCCTTCCGCACAGAGTAAAAATAAGTAAGACGATAACGGGTCTCCTTGTCGAAGGCCTCTAGAAGGAACGAAAAATTCTGTCAGAGAGTTATTGAGTCGGACTTGGTACTTCACTGACCGAACGCACTCCATGATGAGTGCAACCCAGTCTGATGCAAAGCCCATCTTCAGCATAATCCTCTCAAGGAACACCCACTCGACCCTATCATAGGCCTTGTGCATGTCTAGCTTCACCGCACATGTTCCAAACTTCCCCGTCCTCTTCCTCTTAATAGCATGGTAAGACTCAAAAGCAACTAAGAAGTTGTCAGTAATCAAGCGCCCGGGGACAAAGGCACTTTGATTTAGTGAAATAATCTCTGGTAGCATATATTTGAGTCTATTAGAAAGCAGTTTTGAGATCACCTTATAGACCACATTACACAGACTAATTGGACGGAATTGTGTAATGACTTCCGGATTTTCCACCTTTGGAATAAGAACGATTGTGGTATTATTCCATCCCTCTGGTATCTTTCTATTGTTCACTGCCATCAACACCTCATCGATTAAGTCCTCACCAATGATATGCCAGAATCTCTTATAAAAAACCGCATGAAGACCATCAGGTCCCGGTGCCTTCAAGTCCCTTATATTATTCATAGCCCTTTTCACTTCCTCTCTAGTGTAGGGTTTCATCAACTCAACATTCATCTCTGGCGAGACTCTCGCCTTGACCTTGTCCAATACAGCTTGGTCTGGGTCATGTACTTCCGAAGAAAAAAGTCCCTCAAAATAACTTGCCACATGACTCTTTAATTAGGAGGTCCTCCTCCTCGATCCAATCTCCTGACTCTCCCTTCAGCTTCTTAATAAAGTTTTTCTTACGTCTTCCAGTAGCAGCTCTATGGAAGAAATCCGTGTTTTGATCACCACGGCATAGCCAATCAGCGTGGCCTCTCTGCATCCAATATATCTCCTCCTGCTCGAGTAGGTTTTCAATCTGCAAGTGTAACTCATGCTGTCGCGCAACTGCATCATCCGTTAACGGTCCCGTCAGAACATCATTTAGCTCTTTCTGTAGTTTCCTCAACCTAGTCATGGGACCCTTGAGTGTTTCTTTATCCCATGTATGCAACGCAGCATGTATGTCATCTGTAACCTGCGAGTATGGCCCAGCTCCACTCGCTTTGGCTCGGTCCCAAGCAGTTTGAACAATAACCTCAACGTCCTCCTCGGCAAGCCATCTTGCTTCGAATTTTCTTGGCCCTGTCGGACCCCTTGGTTGCAGGCCTTGCTGGAACTCAGTGTCAATCAAAATTGGTCGGTGATCCGACTTGTTAAAAAGCTCGTTGGACACACCATAAGATGGAAACAAGTCTGCCCATGTACCACTTGAGACAGCCCTGTCCAAGCGTTCTCTTATGCGTCCTCTTCGCCAAGTGAAAATATCCCCAGAGTAACCAAGATCATCAAGCCCGCAATCACTTAATGCACTGCTAAAGGCCTGCATACAGCGTTGGGGGCGTGCAGCCCCTCCTTCTTTCTCATGAGCATGTAGTATTTCATTGAAGTCACCTGCTACTAGCCATGGCAGATCTGCCATTGTGCGAAGAGCACGCATGTACTCCCAGGACATGTGTTTCCGGTCGCTGCTTGGTTCACCGTAGAACCCTGTGAACCGCCAGCCCTCCGGTGTTGTCTCCTTTATTCGAATATCAATGGAATTTGCATGAGTTTCCCAGGAAGAGACTCCCAGGTTGGTGTGCCAAAACATGATCAGACCTCCACTTCTACCATCGCTTTCCGAAACTTCCATCCCATCGAACCCTAATCTCCTCTTCAGTTTTCCTGCCTTAGCCTTATCTAGATGTGTTTCAGACAGGAACAACACATCCGGTTTTATTCGCTCTTGGACCCCCAAGAGCGCTCGAACTGCCGCAGGTTTACGCATCCCGCGGCAGTTCCACACGAGGAGTTTCATTGTGACCGGTCGAGCCCCTTCTCGGAGCTTGCCGATAAGTTGTGGCTGGTATCCATCACAGCCGAGTTCTCCTTCTTCGACCTCTTCGAATCGTGCGAGGACGTGTCCCCCTCCTCCTCATCTACTTTCCCTGTGATCAACCCCGCCTGCGAGTGAACTACCATAGCAGTTAACATATCAACCGGGGGCTGCTGTGCTGAAAGCCCCTCCTTTGCTGCAGCCGGATCTGTGCTCTTGTCATCGAAAGCAAGCCTTTTCCTGCCAGGAGGTTTGACCTCAGCACCCCTCCCCCCGCTAATAGGTTTTATAGGGCTGGTACCGGTGTCGTGCAGATCATCATCATCCGAGACATTGGTTCTCCCCCTACCACCCATAGATCCCCTGTCCTTCTTCCATCCCTGCGACCCTTGGCATGTTTGCCTTCTCTCTCCTGGTCGTGGTGCAAGTATGAACTCGCCCCACTCCATAGTCCTCGGATCATGCTTCCCATTACCATGCTCAAGATAGGTGTGGCCCATATGACCGCACGCATAGCAGAATACCGGCATCTTCTCATAGAGGACTGAGTAGTAAACCTTCTTCTTATCTTTTGTGATAGAGACATAACGCATCAGAGGCTCATGGATGTCAAGCTTCACTTTTATCCTCACAATCCTTCCCTCGCCCCATCTAGGGTTTAACATTACCTTCTCCACAATCCCTACTTTCTTTGCCAGTGATCACACAACGTTTTCCCTCCTGTAGAGTGGAGGAAGATCCATGATCTGTATCCATACTGCAAGTTTATCCAACACCACTCATCATATCGAGAATATCCGTCGTACTTCTCAATGAGCACACCATGGTCACGAAACAACCAAGGCCCCTCCTCTGTGACCCTCTTCCAATCTCCCATGCAATTAGCTGTTAAGGAGAATAGGTTTTCGCCCAGAGGTTTAAAGTTAACTCCCTGTGCTAAGCTCCATGCAAGTCTCATCGTCTCATAGAAAGAACTCCTACTGAAGGGCTTATCTGTATGCACCGTTGCCAGCGCCATGAACTCCGCCTCCTCAATCTCATCCGCAAACTCCTCGTCGAAATCCAGATCATCCTCCTCTCTCTCCTGCAGATTCAGTTTCCCGATCATCTCCTTGACTCCGATCGGTTTTCCTCCCGGCGTCGCACTCCCCGCTGATGATTGCGATCCACTTGCCGCCATGGCCAAACCCTAACAAGCTTCGTGCTTCCGCCGCCACGTCCTAACAACCCGAAGCAGGAACCAAGGCCGGGTAGATAGCGAGGCTATCCCCTTAGTCAGCCCGAGAACCACGACGGGAAGGATTGGGCTTGGTGGTAGAGTCCCGATCGGCCTCACGGTGTCGCCACCGGAGGAAAACTAAAAACCTAGACGTACGCCGCCAGGGGACTTTGGTGACGGGGTGGTTAGTACAATATGGCATCACTTTGATTGATATCTTGGTGCATCTTTTATTGTTCAGTAGGCTCCACTTATTGAGTAAACATTGTCCACCCGATCTTTTGTGACTCCCTCCGTAGCGTAGCACAGGCATCTTGCTAGTATATATATATCCTCACCCCGAGGCACTGGCCTCGACTGCACCGGAGAATCTTATGAGTTGCCGACTTGATCTGTTCTATACTTGTATTCGAAGAGTATCTTGATTAAATCTTGCTCCATACTTGTCGTCGTTCGTAAGACAGATCGACTACTCACATTGCTACTCCGGCAATCTGGGTCAACGCTCGCCATTCACCCAGCTTGCTGGCTAACCATAGTATATATAGATATCCTTGAGGCCGTCAATCTCAACGGCCAGCAGCAGCAGCTTACGTTGTCTTTCCATCGATTAGCTTGGATCAGTTGGCAGCAGCAATGGCGGCGCGCGTCAGTGTGCTCAGGGTGGGCCTCTTCTGCTTGCTGGCGATGTATCCGTCCCCTGCGTCGGCGTCGATGCAATACCGGCCGTCCCCAAGCTCCCCGGACTCGTATCCGTCCCCGGGCTCATACCCATCTCCGGGCTCCCCGGGCGGCTACGAGGGGGAGGGGGAGGTCGTCCCTCCCAGGAACGTCACCTGCAAGGACACCGATGGGAAGCGGCCGGGGTGCACGAGCACCTGCCCCGGCCGCTGCCCCCAGCAATGCATCGTCCTTTGCCCCGACTGCAAGACATTCTGCCGTACGTACTCTTTAATTTTTCGAGAGTACACGTAATCTTTAATTTTGAATTTGTTGGTTGGGTGTTGGGTTTGCTTTTGCTCTGAAATAGTATGATATACGGAGTATAATGCATGTTCTGGTGAGAATAGATGACGAGGTAAAGCCGGCGAAGCCGGTGCCTCCACCGGCCATGTTCGTGTTTGGAGACGGGGTGTTGGACGTCGGCAACAATGCATATTTGCCCAAGACCGAAACGGAGGAGGGGTACCCCCCTCAAGTCTCCCAATCTAGCAGCGGCAGGTTCAGCAACGGAGCCAACTTGGCTGACACCGTCGGTATGTGCACGCCAAACCCATGATACATCCTTTTTTTTCAGAAAAAAGAGGATATCCCCGGCCTCTGCATTAACACATCATACGCCTACTCATGGATCATTGATTGGCTGGTTGGTTTTATGGTGTCCAGCAACATCCATCGGCTTCCAACAGAGCCCTCCAGCTTACATGTCGTTGAACGGTGGGCTCAACATGTGGGGCGCCAACTACGCCTCAGCGGGTTCCGGTATCAAAATCTCCACTGTAAGTAAACCCATTGCACTAAATTTGCACTTGTGGGAAATTACCAACATTTGAAATGAGAGATACATGCAGAATGGAGAACGGTCCATCTCGTTGCCGAAGCAGCTTGAGCACTTCAAGGCGACGCGGTCCCAGATGGAGGCCAAGCTGGGTGGCGACGCCAAAGTGCGCGAGCTCCTCTTCAAGTCCTTCTTCCTCCTTGGCACCGGTGGCCAGGACCTTGATCCAAGATGGAACGTTGAGTCTGGATATCCAAGGTCACAGACCGAGCTCCAGGAGCTCATCACCCTTTACGGGGGAGCCATATCGTCCCTCTATGACATGGGCGCCAGGAAGATGGCCATGGTCAATGTTGGACTCATCGGCTGCAAGCCGCAGCCCTACAACTACAACTATGTCTGCGACAAGAGCTTGAACGAAAACGCCACCGCGTTTGACTCTGCCCTCAAGCCCCTCATGGCCAGCCTCTCGTCCAAGAAACCGGGGCTCTCCTACTCTATCGGCGACTTCTATGGCTTCACCACGGCCGTCTTCGCCCACCCAGCAAATTATGGTACATAGCACATAAAAAAAAACTCTTTTTTGTTGAAAATTAACCAAGCACCGATGCTCTATTTACCATAAAGCACATGTGTGTCCAATGCTCATTTAATTGTGGTTTGTTTCATTGTACTTCCTCCGTCACAGTTTAGAAGGCACAGTTAAATTTGCGTGCGTTTCCACAATAGACAAGGTTTAAGGCGCATTGCATTTATTTCTAGTAGCTAATTAGTACTTCGATATACTATTTCTATATTCATGCATAGTGTGAATGCTATTTTTTAGTCCATCCCACAACCAATAGATAACCGCCTAGGTCGCAGAGAATTTTCAAGCGCGTCTTCTAAACCGTGACGAAGGGAGTATAATTGTTTTGTTGTATGGCATGCAGGGCTAGTGAATACCAAGGACTCGTGCAGCCAGCGGGGCTACCCAGACTGGACGTACTGCTACAACCCAGACGGTTACTGGTTCTGGGATCCGGAGTTCATGACGGATAGGGCCGCCAAGCTGACAGCCGCTGCGTTCTACTATGGTCCACCCCAGTTTACATTTCCAGTTACCTTTAAGGCTCTGTTGGGGAAAAAATAATCTCTTCTTGTGGTATTTTAGTAGTACGTATTTGTTTCCACTCCGATTGTGCAATTGGAGCAACTGGAATACGCAATAAGTATGCCATGGAGAATAAAATAGGTCATTCTGACCTTTCTAGTACCTATGATACTAATAAAGGTTACTCCTATTGATCTTCTTTGTACCATTGTCTACGTCCAAAATTAGCTTTGTGCCCTGTGCTTCTTCCAACGGACCAAGAAAGTTATCTTGATGATTACCGAAAAAGGCTTTCGCCCCGCTTCATAAATAAAGCAAACCGCCAAGAGCACGCATACAAAGACTAGTTTAGAACACACACACCCAGTTCACACAACACGAAGTACAAAGGTTCTGCTGAGGGCACAGCTCAACAAGCCCCAAAACAACAAAACAAAGGCGGCCGCAGCCGGCGACGACGGACACGACGGCGTCTAATCAGGCTCTGGGGGTGGCGGAGGAAGCGGCGGCGATAGGCGGACGGCCATCGAGTGGAGGTCGGCGATGAAGGTGGAGATGGCGTCCCGATCCTAAGGGGCGGCTAAGCGGCCGCCAGAGCTCCAAGAAATCAGACAATTTGAATAGAGCATCAGTAGCCCACCAAAGAGGAACATGTCGAATCACAAGCTTATTGCGGATCGTCCAGAGGGTCCACGCGAGTGCCCCAATCTTGAGCCACCTAATGTGGCGAGAGGGCAGGGGGAGTCCTGGAGTTCAGCAAAGAGGTCGGGGAAGTTGGTGTGGCACCAACCACCTCCCACCACCTCTCTAAAGCAGCTCCACATGAATTGGACGGACACACAGGAGAAGAAGATGTGATTGGAATCTTCGGGGGTACCACAAAGCGGGCAGAGGCCAGATCCAGGACCATTGCGCTTGCGAACCTCCACCCCAGACGGGAGTCGTCCACGGATCCATTGCCACATGAATATCCGGATTTTCAGTGGCAAGCGGATGGACCACACCGCCGAAAGGGGGAGCGGAGCGGACGAGGGAGCGATGGCCAGATAGAGGGACTTGGTGGAGAATTGGCCCGAAGGCTCGAGACGCCACCGAACCTCATCCGTGTGCCAGAATCCACAACCGGCTCGTGGAGGGCAATGCAGTCAAGCAGCTCCTGCCAGGCGGCGGCCTCCGGAAGACCAAATGGCCTCCGGAAGGCGAGGCGCCCCAAGTCAATAAGGGCCCTTCTACAGAGATCGTGGGGGCGACAGCGATGGAGAAGAGGTCGGGGAAGCGGCCCGCGAAGGGGGAGTCACCCGCCCAATAGTCGAACCAGAACAAAGTAGCCGCCCCCGATCCAACTGAGATGGACGTTCCTATTGCGGAGGACGGGAAGCAGTTGGATGACCGACTGCCAAAACTGGGAACCACCGGACCTTTGACAGAAGACCAGCAGTTGCCCATGTAGGTACTTATTCCGGATGATGTCCAAGCATAGGCCTCCATGCCCTTGCGAAATGCGCCAAAGCCAGCGGGAAAGGAGGGCAATATTCATGCGCTTAGAGCACATGATACCGAGGCCTCCTTGATCACGGGGCTTGCAGATGTCCGGCCAGCTAACCATATGGTACTTCTACTTATTATTATCGCCAGCCCAATAGAATCGAGATTGGATTTTGGCGATCTCATGGTGAAGGGTCTCGTGAAGGCTATAGAAGCTCATGAGGAACAAGAGGAGGCTGGAGAGGGAGGAGTTGATGAGAATCGTCCAAGCCGCCTTCGACAACCATTTACCCTGCCAAGGCTCAATGCGAGTCTGCAACTTGGCCACAAACAGACGCAAGTCCGCGACTGTGAGCCGAGAGTCACTAATGGGCGTGCCCAAGTAGGTCGTGGGGAAAGCGCCCAGGCGGCAGTTAAGGCGGTTCGCAATGTCAAGGGCCTGAGTCGGGGGGTAGCCTAAGACCATCACATCGCTCTTGTCGAAGTTGATCTTCAGGCCAGACATTTGTTGAAAACAGAGGAGGAGAAACTTCAGGTTCGTGATGTCCGCGTCCGAGCCTTCTACCATGATGATGGTGTCGTCAGCGTACTGGAGCAGGGAGATCCCGACGCCACCGGCCAAATTGGGGGTGATCCCCTGAATATGGCCCGCGGCCTTCGCCTTATCCAGGATGGCAGCAAGCGCGTCCACCACCATATTGAACAAGAATGGGGAGAATGGGTCGCCTTGTCTGACCCCACACAGGGTGGGGAAGTACGGGCCAATCTCCCCATTGATGTTCACGGCGGTGCGACCGCAAGAGACTATCTGCATCACTTTGGTAATCCAACGTTCGTCGAAGCCTTTCCGGAGCAGGACTTCTCGAAGAAGGGCCAACTCACAGTGTCGTAGGCTTTATGGAAATCAATCTTCAGGAAGACCGCCTTGAGGTGTTTGGATCGGACCTCGTGTAGGACTTCGTAAAGAACTAGCACCCCATCCAAGATATATCGGTCTTGGATGAAGGCGGATTGGTTGGGATGGGTAATGAGGCCGGCAAGAAGGGTCACCCTATTATCTTGATGATCACAAACGCATGGTTCGCCGTAGTATAGATGTTTCAAACCACGGGAGCAAAGATTGAGCATGAATAGCAGCATTTTCACGTGAGTCATCACATGGAAATAGCATGCTAATATCCGAAAAGTGCTCTCAGAGTCCGAGCTCCATTGAGCTATATATATTTTTTCCAGCCAAAATACCTTTTCCATATGTCGAAAAATCTGAGAAAATGTTTTCATGTAGACATATACTTTTAGTATACATGTATAAATTTTCATGAACATATATATTCATATGTGATGTACACAAAAAAGACAAATACACGGATTGAAATAGGCTTTTTCTTTGTTGTATTTGTGTCAGATACTTGTGTTTTGTTGTGTAGCATGCAAATAATCAAATTGGTGGATGAAAATTTATACATACTTGAAGAATATGCATATGTATTTCTAGAAAAAAATTGGCATTTTTTGAAACTTTTAAACTTTTTTTTTTTGCAAAACGAGCTCCATGGAGCTTGTCCTTTGCAACGCCACACTCGCTAATATCGCCCTTCTATGAGATAATAACGAGAATAACGGTAAGGTAAACTAAACTAGGAACACAAAAACAAACTGAAGCCATAAATCTAGAAACAGGAAATTGGCACAAATACTAAGTGAGACGATGAGTAATAAAAGGTTTTAGGCCAACAACTATTTTAATAACATTATATACTATGTAAAGCAAGTTAGAGGGCAAAGCTAAAACTAGACCGAACCAGTCGGGTAGGTTCTTCGATTTTTAAAGGAAGTCGATCTTTCCAAGTTGCTTAACAGTCGGTTTATGACACATCAAGGACCAAATTTCGTAGAACCAAAAGTTTGACACGGTTCTTGGCTTAAATTAACATAACGCCAGTAGACTAACATCACAATTGGCAATAAAATTTTGAAATTTGTTTGCCAACAATTCCTTTTTTTCATCTATTTTTCACAAGCAATAGATGCAAAAGAATAGTAGTGCAATCACATATGAACTTTTCTCAAGAAACAAAAATAATAATAACAATATTAGTAATGATACTCCTTTGGATTGCAGGAATTTGAAAACATAGGAATATGAAAAATGTACATTGAGATGCCATGCACTATAAATTTGAACCCGATTTCAAAACATAGGAATTTTGTGACAAGTGCCTATGGATGGTGCATAAGAAATAAACACATGAATATTAGAGGACCGAGGAGAGATAGTATAGAGAGAAAATGTAAGTATATTGGAATTCTAAAAGTACAAATAAAATGAGCTTTAATGTCGAGTTTCACATAGAATCGGGGCATATGAATGGATTTCGTAGGAATTTAGTAGTCACATCCCATAATCCAAAGGGATTTCATGAAAAAAAATCGTTAGGATTCAAATCCTCCAGTATGTTATAAACTTCCCACAACCAAAGAGGCCCTATAAGTTCTTTTGGTTAATACGAGCCCCTAGGGTAAGAATTGAATTTCAAAACTAAATTCTGTTCTCCAAAAAATAATGACCAGCAGTTAACAAGATTTTTTTATTTTAATCTCCGTTATTTCAGTTCACGGCCCGGTCTACTCTCGATTAATATATAGGCACATCAATGGTTGTGGGGTGAGTGTTGGGGAACGTAGTAATTTCAAAAAAAATCCTACGCACACGCAAGATCATGGTGATGCATAGCAACGAGAGGGGAGAGTGTTGTCTACGTACCCTCGTAGACCGGCAACGGAAGTGTTGACACAACGTAGAGGAAGTAGTCGTACGTCTTCCCGATCCGACCGATCCAAGTACCGAACGTACGGCACCTCCGAGTTCTGCACACATTCAACTCGGTGACGTCCCTCGAGCTCCGATCCAGCAAAGTGTTGAGGGAGAGTTTCGTCAGCACGACGGCGTGATGACGGTGATGATGTTCTACCAATGCAGGGCTTCGCCTAAGCACCGCTACGATATGACCGAGGTGGAATATGGTGGAAGGGGGCACCGCACACGGCTAAGGAACGATCACGAAGATCAACTTGTGTGTCCTGGGGTGCCCCCTTGCCCCCGTATTTAAAGGAGGGAGAGGGGGAGGTGCGGCCGGCCCAAGAGGTGCGCCTGGAGGAGTCCTACTCCCACCGGGAGTAGGACTCCCCCCTCTTGCCTTGTTGGAAAAGGAAGGGGGAAGGGAGAAAGAGGAAAGGGGGCGCCCCCCCCCCCTTCCTTGTCCTATTCGGACTAGGGGGAGGGGGCGCGCGGCCTGCCCTGGCCGGCCCTCCTCTTCTCCCTTAGGGCCCATGTAGGCCCAATAACCCCCGGGGGGGTTCCGGTAACGCCCGGTACTCTGGTAAAATTCCGATTTCACCTGGAACGTTTTCGATATCCAAATATAGGCTTCCAATATATCAATCTCTATGTCTCGACCATTTCGAGACTCCTCGTCATGTCTGTGATCACATCCGGGACACCGAATAACCTTCGGTACATCAAAACACAAAAACCCTAATTACGATCGTCATCGAACTTTAAGCGTGCGGACCCTACGGGTTCGAGAACTATGTAGACATGACCGAGACATGTCTCCGGTCAATAACCAATAGCGGAACCTGGATGCTCATATTGGCTCCTACATATTCTACGAAGATCTTTATCGGTCAGACCGCATAACAATATGCGTTGTTCCCTTTGCCATCGGTATGTTACTTGCCCGAGATTCGATCGTCGCTATCTCAATACCTAGTTCAATCTCGTTACCGGCAAGTCTCTTTACTCGTTCCGTAATACATCATCCTGCAACTAACTTATTAGTTGCAATGCTTGCAAGGCTTGAGTGATGTGCATTACTGAGAGGGCCCAGAGATACCTCTCCGACAATCGGAGTGACAAATCCTAATCTCGAAATACGCCAACCCAACAAATACCTTCGGAGACACCTGTAGAGCACCTTTATAACCACCCAGTTACGTTGTGACGTTTGGTAGCACACAAAGTGTTCCTCCGGTAAACGGTAGTTGCATAATCTCATAGTCATAGGAACATATATAAGTTATGAAGAAAGAAATAGCAACAAACTAAACAATCAAGTGCTAAGCTAATGGAATGGGTCAAGTCAATAATATCATTCTCCTAATGATGTGATCCCATTAACCAAATAACAACTCATGTCTATGGTTAGGAATCATAACCATCTTTGATCAACGAGCTAGTCAAGTAGAGGCATACTAGTGACACTCTGTTTGTCTATGTATTCACACATGTATTATGTTTCTGGTTAATACAATTCTAGCATGAATAATAAACATTTATCATGATACAAGGAAATAAATAATAACTTTATTATTGCCTCTAGGGCATATTTCCTTCAGTCTTCCACTTGCACTGGAGTCAATAATCTAGATTACACAGTAATGATTCTAACACCCATGGAGCCTTGCTGCTGATCATGTTTTGCTCGTGGAAGAGGCTTAGTCAGCGGGTCTGCAACATTCAGATCCGTATGTATCTTGCAAATTTCTATGTCTCCCACTTGGACTAAATCCCGAATGGAATTGAAGCGTCTCTTGATCTGCTTGGTTCTCTTGTGAAATATGGATTCCTTTGCCAAGGCAATTGCACCAGTATTGTCACAAAATATTTTCATTGGACCCGATGCACTAGGTATGACACCTAGATCGGATATAAACTCCTTCATCCAGACTCCTTCATTTGCTGCTTCCGAAGCAGCTATGTACTCCGCTTCACATGTAGATCCCACCACGACGCTTTGTTCAGAACTGCACCAACTGATAGCTCCACCGTTTAATGTAAACACGTATACGGTTTGCGATTTAGAATCGTCCGGATCAGTGTCAAAGCTTGCATCAATGTAACCATTTATGATGAGCTCTTTGTCACCTCCATATACGAGAAACATATCCTTAGTTCTTTTCAGGTACTTCGGGATGTTCTTGACCGTTGTCCAGTGATCCACTCTTGGATTACTTTGGTACCTCCCTGCTAGACTTATAGCAAGGCACACATCAGGTCTGGTACACAACATTGCATACATGATAGAGCCTATGGCTGAAGTATAGGGAACATCTTTCATTTTCTCTCTATCTTCTGCAGTGGTCGGACATTGAGTCTTACTCAACTTCACACCTTGTAACACAGGAAAGAACTCTTTCTTTGCTTGATCCATTTTGAACTTCTTCAAAACTTTGTCAAGGTATGTGCTTTGTGAAAGTCCAATTAAGCGTCTTGATCTATCTCTATAGATCTTAATGCCCAATATGTAAGCAGCTTCACCGAGATCTTTCATTGAAAAACTCTTATTCAAGTATCCCTTTATGCTATCCAGAAATTCTATATTATTTCCAATTAATAATATGTCATCCACATATAATATCAGAAATGCTACAGAGCTCCCACTCACTTTCTTGTAAATACAGACTTCTCCAAAAGTCTGTATAAAACCAAATGCTTTGATCACACTATCAAAGCGTTTATTCCAACTCCGAGAGGCTTGCACCAGTCCATAAATGGATCACTGGAGCTTGCACACTTTGTTAGCTCCCTTTGGATCGACAAAACCTTCTGGTTGCATCCTATACAACTCTTCTTCCAAAAATCCATTCAGGAATGCAGTTTTGACATCCATTTGCCAAATTTCATAATCATAAAATGCGGCAATTGCTAACATGATTCGGACAGACTTAAGCATCGCTACGGGTGAGAAGGTCTCATCGTAGTCAATCCCTTGAACTTGTCAAAAACCTTTCGCAACAAGTCGAGCTTTGTAGACAGTAACATTACCGTTAGTGTCAGTCTTCTTCTTGAAGATCCATTTATTCTCAATTGCTTGCCGATCAACGGCAAGTCAACCAAAGTCCACATTTTGTTCTCATACATGGATCCCATCTCAGATTTCATGGCTTCTAGCCATTTTACGGAATCTGGGCTCACCATCGCTTCTTCATAGTTCGTAGGTTCATCATGATCTAGTAGCATGACTTCCAGAACAGGATTACCATACCACCCTGGTGCGGATCTTACTCTGGTTGATCTACGAGGTTCGGTAGTAACTTGATCTGAAGTTTCAAGATCATTTTCATTAGCTTCGTCACTAATTGGTGTAGGTGTCACAGAAACCGGTTTCTGTGATGTACTACTTTCCAATAAGGGAGCAGGTACAGTTACCTCATCAAGTTCTACTTTTCTCACACTCACTTCTTTCGAGAGAAACTCCTTCTCTAGAACGGATCCATTCTCAGCAACGAATATCTTGCCTTCGGATTTGTGATAGAAGGTGTACCCAACATTTTCTTTTGGGTATCCTATGAAGACGCACTTCTCTGATTTGGGTTTGAGCTTATCAGGTTGAAACTTTTTCACATAAGCATTGCAACCTCAAACTTTAAGAAATGACAGCTTAGGTTTCTTTCCAAACCATAGTTCATACGGTGTCGTCTCAATGGATTTAGATGGTGCCCTATTTAACATGAATGCAGTTGTCTCTAATGCATAACCCCAAAACGATAGTGGTAGATCGGTAAGAGACATCATAGATCGCACCATATCTAATAAAGTACGGTTATGACGGTCGGACACACCATTACACTGTGGTGTTCCAGGTGGCGTGAGTAGTGAAACTATTTCACATTGTTTTAACTGAAGGCCAAACTCTTAACTCAAATATTTTACCTCTGCGATCATATCGTAGAAACTTTTATTTTCTTGTTACGATGATTCTCCACTTCACTCTGAAATTCTTTGAACTTTTTAAATGTTTCAGACTTGTGTTTCATTAAGTAGATATACTCATATCTGCTCAAATCATCTGTGAAGGTCAGAAAATAACGATACTTGCCGTGAGCCTTAACACTCATCGAACCGCATACATCAGTATGTATTATTTCCAATAAGTCAGTTGCTCACTCCATTGTTCCGGAGAACAGAGTCTTAGTCATCTTGCCCATGAGACATGGTTCGCAAGCATCAAGTGATTCATAATCAAGTGATTCCAAAAGTCCATCAGCATGGAGTTTCTTCATGCGCTTTACACCAATATGACCTAAACGGCAGTGCCACAAATAAGTTGCACTATCATTATTAACTTTGCATCTTTTGGTTTCAATATTATGAATATGTGTATCACTATGATCGAGATCCAACGAACCATTTTCATTGGGTGTGTAACCATATAAGGTTTTATTCATGTAAACAGAACAACAATTTATTCTCTTACTTAAATGAATAACTGTATTGCAATAAACATGATCAAATCATATTCATGCTCAACGCAAACACCAAATAACACTTATTTAGGTTCAACACTAATCCCGAAAGTATAGGGAGTGTGCGATGATGATCATATCAATCTTGGAACCACTTCCAACACACATCGTCACTTCACCCTTAACTAGTCTATGTTCATTCTGCAACTCCCGTTTCGAGTTACTACTCTTAGCAACTGAACCAGTATCAAATACTGAGGGGTTGCTACGAACACTAGTAAAATACACAGCAATAATCTGTATATCAAATATACCTTTATTCACTTTGCCATCCTTCTTATCTGCCAAATACTTGGGGCAGTTCCGCTTCCAATGACCAGTCCCTTTGCAGTAGAAGCACTTAGTCTCAGGCTTAGGACCAGACTTGGGTTTCTTCACTTGAGCAGCAACTTGCTTGCCGTTCTTCTTGAAGTTTCCCTTCTTCCCTTTGCCCTTTTCTTGAAACTAGTTGTCTTGTCTACCATCAACACTTGATATTATTCTTGATTTCTACCTTCGTTGATTTCAGCATTACGAAGAGCTTGGGAATTGTTTCCGTTATCCCTTGCATATCATAGTTCATCACGAAGTTCTACTAACTTGGTGATGGTGACTAGAGAATTCTATCAATCACTATCTTATCTGGAAGATTAATTCTCACTTGATTCAAGCGATTGCAGTACCCAGACAATCTGAGCACATGCTCACTGCTTGAGCTATTCTCCTCCATCTTTTTAGCTATAGAACTTGTTGGAGACTTCATATCTCTCAACTCGGGTATTTGCTTGAAATATTAACTTCAACTCCTGGAACATCTCATATGGTCCATGACATTCAAAATGTCTTTGAAGTCCCGATTCTAAGCCGTTAAGCATGGTGCACTAAACTATCAAGTAGTCATCATATTGAGCTAGCCAAACATTCATAACGTCTGCATCTACTCCTGCAATAGGTCTATCACCTAGCGGTGCGTCAAAGACATAATTCTTCTTTGCAGCAATGAGGATAATCCACAGATCACGGATCCAATCTGCATCATTGCTACTAACATTTTTCAACATAATTTTTCTCTAGGAACACAATAAACTGGGAGCAACATCACGAGCTATTGATCTACAACATAGATATGCTAATACTATCAGGACTAAGTTCATGATAAATTAAAGTTCAATTAATCATATTACTTAAGAACTCCCACTTAGACAGACATCCCTCTAATCTTCTAAGTGATCACGTGATCCATATCAACTAAACCATGTCCGATCATCACGTGAGATGGAGTAGTTTCAATGGTGAACATCACTATGTTGATCATATCTACTATATGATTCACGCTTGACCTTTCGGTCTCCGTGTTCCGAGGCCATATCTGTTATATGCTAGGCTCATCAAGTTTAATCTGAGTATTCCGCGTGTGCAACTGTTTTGCACCCGTTGTATTTGAACGTAGAGCCTATCACACCCGATCATCACGTGGTGTCTCAGCACGAAGAACTTTCGTAACGGTGCATACTTAGGGAGAACACTTATACTTTGATAACTTAGTGAGGGATCATCTTATAATGCTACCATCAATCAAAGCAAGATAAGATGCATAAAAGATAAACATCACATGCAATCAATATAAGTGATATGATATGGCCATCATCATCTTGTACTTGTGATCTCCATCTCCGAAGTACCGTCATGATCACCATCGTCAACGGCGCGACACCTTGATCTTATGCTTCCATGACTATCGCTACCGCTTAGTGATAAAGTAAAGCATTACAGCGCGATTGTATTTCATACAATAAAGCGACAACCATATGGCTCCTGCCAGTTGCCGATAACTCGGTTACAAAACATGATCATCTCATACAATAAAATTTAGCATCATGTCTTGACCATATCACATCACAACATGCCCTGCAAAAACAAGTTAGACGTCCTCTACTTTGTTGTTGCAAGTTTTACATGGCTGCTACGGGCTTAGTAAGAACCGTTCTTACCTACGCATCAAAACCACAACAATAGTTTGTCAAGTTGGTGCTGTTTTAACCTTCGTAAGGACCGGGCGTAGCCACACTTGGTTCAACTAAAATTGGAGAAACTGACACCCGCCAGCCACCTGTGTGCAAAGCACGTCGGTAGAACCAGTCTCGCATAAGAGTACGCGTAATGTCGGTCCGGGCCGCTTCATCCAACAATACCGCTGAACCAAAGTATGACATGTTGGTAAGCAGTATCACTTATATCGCCCACAACTCACTTGTGTTCTACTCGTGCACAACATCAACGCATAAAACCTAGGCTCGGATGCCACTGTTGGGGAACGTAGTAATTTCAAAAAAATTCCTACGCACACGCAAGATCATGGTGATGCATAGCAACGAGAGGGGAGAGTGTTGTCTACGTACCCTCATAGACCGGCAACGGAAGTGTTGACACAACGTAGAGGAAGTAGTCGTACGTCTTCCTGATCCGACCGATCCAAGTACCGAACGTACGGCACCTCCGAGTTCTGCACATGTTCAACTCGGTGACGTCCCTCGAGCTCCGACCCAGCAAAGTGTTGAGGGAGAGTTTCGTCAGCACGACGGCGTGATGACGGTGATGATGTTCTACCGATGCAGGACTTCGCCTAAGCACCGCTACGATATGACCGAGGTGGAATATGGTGGAAGGGGGCACCGCACACAGCTAAGGAACGATCACAAAGATCAACTTGTGTGTCCTAGGGTGCCCCCTTGCCCCCGTATATAAAGGAGGGAGAGGGGGAGGTGCGGCCGGCCCAAGGGGTGCGCCTGGAGGAGTCCTACTCCCCCTCTTGCCTTGTTGTAAAAGGAAGGGGGGAGGGAGAAAGAGGAAAGGGGGTGTAACGCCCTCGATGCGGCTATATCTCCCACGTGTCGAAGCACGACTTAGAGGCATAACCACATTGAAAGCAATTTCGCAAGTGAGGTAATCTTCACACAACCCATGTAATACATAAGGGAAAGAGATACATAGTTGGCTTACAATCGCGACTTCACACAATTACATGAATAAAGCATTACATCATCCAGATACAAACAAGGTCCGACTACGGAACCAAAATAAAAGAAGAACCCCAAATGCGACAAAGTCCCCGATCGACCCCAACTGGGCTCCACTACTGATCAACTGGAAATGGGACAACACAAAGGACAAGATCTTCATCGAGCTCCTCCTTGAGCTTGGTTGCGTCACCTGCTCTGTAACATCGGCACCTGCAAACTGGTTTTGGAAGTATCTGTGAGTCACGGGGACTCAGCAATCTCACACCCTCGCGATCAAGACTATTTAAGCTTATAGGAAGGGTAAAAGGTATGAGGTGGAGCTGTAGCAAGCGACTAGCATATATGGTGTCTAACATACGTAAAAGAGAGCGAGAAGAGAAGGCAAAGCACGATCGATAAACTATGATCAAGAAGTGATCCTAGAACAACCTACGTCAAACCTAACTCCAACACCGTGTTCACTTCTCAGACACCGCCGGAAAGAGACCATCACGGTTACACACGCGGTTGATTCATTTTAGTTAAGTTAAGGTTCAAGTTATCGACAACCGGACATTAACAAATTCCCATCTGCCCATAACCGCGGGCACGGCTTTCGAAAGTTCAAATCCCTGCAGGGGTGTCCCAACTTAGCACATGACAAGCTCTCACGGTCAACGAAGGAATAGACCTCCTCCCGAGACATTCCGATCAGACTCGGTATCCCGGTTCTTCAAGACACTTCGACAAGTTGAACAAATCCAGCAACACCGCCCGAATGTGCCGACAAATCCCGATAGGAGCTGCACATATCTCGTTCTCAGGGCACACTCAGATGAGCCAGACGTCGGGTAGGCCAGCCCAGAGTTGCCCCTGGTAGCCCCGGACATCGCTCGGTTGGACCAACACTCAGAGGAGCACTGGCTCGGGGGGTTAAAATAATGATGACCCTTGGGCGCGCGACCCCCAAGGGAAAAAAGGCTAGGCGGCGAATGGTAAAACCAATGTTGGGCATTGCTGGAAAAGCTTTAATCAAGGCGAACTATCAAGGGGTTCCCATTATTACCCAACCGCGTAAGGAACGCAAAATCCGGAACATAACACCGATATGACGGAAACTAGGGCGGCAAAAGTGGAACAAAACACCAGGCATAAGGCCGAGCCTTCCACCCTTTACCTAGTATATATATGCATTAAATAAATAAGATATATTGTGATATCCCAACAAGTAAACATGTTCCAATAAGGAACAACATCTCCATGTTCCAAACAGGAACAAACTTCAATCTTCACCTGCAACTAACAACGCTATAAGAGGGGCTGAGCAAAGCGGTAACATAGCCAAACAACGGTTTGCTAGGACAAGGTGGGTTAGAGGCTTGGTTCAACAATATGGGAGGCATAATAAGCAAGTGGTAGGTATCGCAGCATAGGCATAGCAAAAGAGCGAGCATCTAGCAAGCAAAGATAGAAGTGATTTCAAGGGTATGGTCATCTTGCCTGAAATCCCGCAAGGAAGAAGAACGAGTCCATGAAGAAGACAAACAGACGTAGTCGAACGGGTCCTCACAAACACGACGTTACCAGAACCAACCCGAAGAAGCAAACACCGAAAACAAGCACACAACATAGTAAACAACCAACACATGAACATGGTATGATATGCGGGATGCGGTATGCGATGCATATGCATGATTTACAAAGGAATGAATGAAACTGGCCTCAACTTGGAAATCCAAGGGTGCCAACTGGAAAGGTGAGATGAAATCGCTTGAAAACGATATAAAGATCACCGGAATCGGAGTTACGGTTTGGAAATGGCAAGCAATGCAAATGTGACACCGGTCTGCGATTTACAGCAAGTAGCCATCTAAATGCAACAAGATGAAGATGCTACATCACCCAAACATGGAAACAAAATACATGGCAGGAATCCATTCATGATGCTTAACAAAAGTCTAGCACTGAGCTACGGCCAATTCATACATTAACAGGTTCAAACAAGCATGGCAAAAATGCATATGGCAAACAGATTTCAGACTTAGTGAAATTAACACTTGTCTGGAATTTCAGATCAGATAGCACTCTTTGGAGCATGAAAACTATATGCTACAGGACCTGAACATGGCAAAGTAAAGCATGGCATGGAGCTACTCAAAGAGCTTAACAAAAGCCCCTTAGTGACCTTGAGCCAAAAGGGATCAGAAAATACAATTGCAAGCATGTGAAACATGGCAAAAACATAATCAGTTCTCAGACTTAGTGAAAACTGGAGCATGCTGAAAACAGATAAAGTAGGCATGTTTACGAGCTCGATGCACTCACTACAGAGCAAGTCATGACAACCTAAGCATACACCAATCAAGAATACACAAAACGCAAGCTAGACATGGCAAGAACAATCACATAGCATGCACGGATCAACTACAACATCCCCGGCAAAATTGCTAACAAGTAGATAATCTGCCCAGATTCACGAAATAGCAAAAGTAGAGCTCGATTGACTCAAGCTATGGTGCTCCATAATTGCAAACAAAGACATGTATGGATAGAGCACTACAAGATTAACAAAACATCCTTACTGATCATCCTCAAAAGAGGCACGGATCACTAGGAAACAACGTGAACATATGGCCATATGAGATAAGCAGATCAAGGACTTAGTGGAAATGCTAAGTCCCTGAAATCAGCATTACCAAGTGCCTCACTTTGCAAGCTTGTGCTAGTCACCACACACATCACAAAAATACATGGGTTGCACCTATGGAAAGATGGCAAAACCCTTAACAAAACACATGTAGAGCTCATGGGCATATCATGCACACAATAATCATGGCAAAAATGACAATTATCTAAATGGAGCAGCAGATCTGACAATTATCTCAAGTAGCACTCTTCTAATAGCATTTCGGGCATCAAGATGAACTCAAATGAAAATGATGCAATGAGATGAAATGATGTGCTCTCTGAGACGAACAATTTGATATGCTATATGCCCAAAACGGGGCTACGAATGCAAAGTTACGGCATGATGAACATGTGCATATGAATCTGGGAATTTTGGGGACTTGGTGAAATTATACCTCCGCAAAAATCAACGCGGGATGAGGATATCCGGGACGGAGAGATCCGGGGACGGGCGCGGGCGTTTGAATCGGCGAGGTGGTGGATCTGATCCCGATCTATGGAGGAGAGGGTCGGCTAGGGTTCCGGCGACGCACGGATTTCGAGGATCGCCGGAGGGAGCTCGGGAACGTCGCCGAACTTGGGGACTCCAGCCGGAGAAGGTTGACGGCGGGAGCGGCGACCGCGGCGAGCTTGGAGGCGGTGGGTCGGAGCGGCGCGAGCTCGGCGGACGGCGGCGAGCTTCGCCGGAGATGAGCGGCGGCGGGCCGGACTTGAGGCGTGGGGAGGAGGACGAAGGGCGGCGCGTGGACGGCGGAAAACTCCGGCGGCGGCGCTTCGTGGAGGCGGCGGGGCTCAGGCGCCTCGGGCGTGGCGGCGGACGGCTCGGGCCCGGGTGGGTCCGCGATGGGCCACGGCGGGCCTGGCGCGGGGAGGAGAGAGAGGAGGGTAGGCGCGGATGAGGTGGCGGCGCCTGGTTGGTGGAAGTCGATGGCGGAGTGACGTGGCGGAAGCTGATAGGTCGGGTGAGGTGGACGGACGGGGTGGATATGTCCGGCGGCCGGGCGGACGTGTCCGGCGGCGCAAGGAGGACGAAGGTTAGGGTTAATCCGCGAATTTCGGGAGGGGAGCACATATTTATAGGTAGAGGGAGTTAGGAGAGTCCAAATGAGGTGCGGTTTTCGGCCACACGATCGTGATCGAACGCTCTAGATGATGAAGAGGGTTTTGGTGGGTTTGGGGCCAAATTGGAGGGGTGTTGGGCTGCAACACACACGAGGCCTTTCCGGTCCCTCGGTTAACCGTTGGAGTATCAAACGAAGTCCAAATGGTACGAAACTTGACCGGCGGTCTACCGGTAGTAAACCAAGGCCGAATGACAAGTCTCGGTCCAATCCGGAAATGTTTAATCCCCACACATGAAAGAAAGGTAGAAATGACCACCGGAGGAGAACGGAGCACCGGAATGCAAAACGGACAACGGGGAAAATGCTCGGATGCATGAGACGAACACGTATGCAAATGAAATGTGCATGATGACATGATATGCAATGCAAGACACGCAAGCAATGACAAGGCAACAACAGCGAATCACTGGAGGACACCTGGCACATCGGTCTCGGGGCGTTACAGGGGGCGCCGCCCCCCTTCCTTGTCCTATTCGGACTAGGGGGAGGGGGCGCGCGGCCTGCCCTGGCCGGCCCTCCTCTTCTCCCTTAGGTCCCATGTAGGCCCAATAACCCCCGGGGGGGTTCTGGTAAACCCCTGGTACTCCGGTAAAATTCCGATTTCACCCGGAACGTTTCCGATATCCAAATATAGGCTTCCAATATATCAATCTTTATGTCTCGACCATTTCGAGACTCCTCGTCATGTCCGTGATCACATCCGGGACACCGAACAACCTTCGGTACATCAACACACAAAAACCCTAATTACGATCGTCACCGAACTTTAAGCGTGCGGACCCTACGGGTTCGAGAACTATGTAGACATGACCGAGACATGTCTCCAGTCAATAACCAATAGTAGAACCTGGATGCTCATATTGGCTCCCACATATTCTACGAAGATCTTTATCAGTCAGACCGCATAACAATATACGTTGTTCCCTTTATCGTCGGTATGTTACTTGCCCGAGATTCGATCGTCGGTATCTCAATACCTAGTTCAATCTCGTTACCGGCAAGTCTCTTTACTCGTTCCGTAATACATCATCCCGCAACTAACTTATTAGTTGCAATGCTTGCAAGGCTTGAGTGATGTGCATTACTGAGAGGGCCCAGAGATACCTCTCCGACAATCGGAGTGACAAATCCTAATCTCGAAATAAGCCAACCCAACAAATACCTTCGAAGACACCTGTAGAGCACCTTTATAATCACCCAGTTATGTTGTGACGTTTGGTAGCACACAAAGTGTTCCTCCGGTAAACGGGAGTTGCATAATCTCATAGTCATAGGAACATATATAAGTTATGAAGAAAGCAATAGCAACAAACTAAACGATCAAGTGCTAAGCTAATGGAGTGGGTCAAGTCAATCACATCATTCTCCTAATGGTGTGATCCCGTTAACCAAATAACAACTCATGTCTATGGTTAGGAAACATAACCATCTTTGATCAACGAGCTAATCAAGTAGAGGCATACTAGTGACACTCTGTTTGTCTATGTATTCACACATGTATTATGTTTCCGGTTAATACAATTCTAGCATGAATAATAAACATTTATCATGATACAAGGAAATAAATAATAACTTTATTATTGCCTCTAGGCCATATTTCCTTCAGTGAGAAGCTCAAATTGGCTCAGAAACCAATCTGCCTGCCATCTTCTAGTTTTATGAGGTGGTTATGTGATGTTGATCTTTGTTTCATCACTAACTCATACCAATGATCCCAATTTTATTTTTCTTGCAACTGTATAGGACTAACTGGCTTTTTCAGAACCGAGTAACGAAAATTGGAAGTGCATCTAATCCTCTTGATTGATTTTCGTAATTATATCAACATATCTCAAAGAATTAATGCATTAATTAGCTTATGTCAAGAAAAGTTCCAACTAGTTGCAACAAAGGGATTGAAAGGTGAAGCCCACAAAATTTCATGAAGACAAGTGTTGCCAAGCCAAGGACTTAGATTTTACATTTTAGTGATTTAAGATCACATTTGCAAGTGTATCGTGCTAGCATGTTGAAGCGCTAAACGGGCGCTTCAGAGTAGCTAGCCGAAGAGTGAATACTTTGGCACAGGCAGACGAACTGGGAGGAAAGAAATTGACATCTTTTGCATAGACAACCGGACTGCCATCTTTTGAGATCGGTTGAATGTAGAAACTTATTGAACATCTGATGCTTTTTTGTTGTGATTGTATATATTTGTATCTATTTATAGTTTTATACATATGCTAAATTGCTATTCATCTACATATGCATGTCAAACAAAGGAGATCGGACATGAGGCGAACATTCGATGCACTGGTTTGGACGACTGACTCCTCTAGACTCTAGTGATGTCCACGAACACGTCCATCCAAGCATGCCCGTTGATTTTTTATGTGTCTGATTTCATGCATCCCATTGGAGTTTCCCTATAGGAGTAAGGGCATTTCCGACACCGACCCCAAACCTCTTGCCAGCGTCCGGACCAAGCTGTCCAGATGCCGCATGCCATCCAACAGTGTCCCGCATTTGTCGGCGGACCAGTCCGGGTGTCTGTTTTTCCACAAACCGAAAGCAAACAAGGAGGCGTTGCGAGAGTTCAGACACCAGCCACATAGGACTCCGACACACCCGGCCCACTCAAAAATGAAGCGGAGCCTGCGCATTTGGAGTTGGCCGCACTATTTTTACAGCAAAACCCACTTTCTCAACCCTTTACCCTACCATCCCGCTGCCTTCCACCCCAATTCTCGTCCCTTTTCACCGCCGCCGCATGGGCGCGTACAAAAAGCTGCCGGAGATGGCTGTGGTGGAGGATCCGACAAAGGCGGCCGCCCATAAGGTCAACTCGATGACATGACAAGTCCGCCGCCTCGAACAGAAGGCAAAGGAGGCGACGGTGCACAAAAAGTAGGGCGGCGGCTGTGCTGGTGGACGTGCAGGGGTGACCGTAGATGCGGGCGTGGTGCAGGGGCGGGCGTCGACGTCCATGTAGACGTCGTCCTGGTTGGATCAATAGAAGCCTCCCTACTTCTATGCTGCCTAGCAGCTCGGCAGGCAGTCCTCGACATCCACCATGGGGCACGTGCCTTATTGCGTCAATGTCAATGCGGCGCCCCCCCCCCCCCCCCCCCCCCCCCCCCCCCCTTCTCCGAGTCTACGTCATGGCAACTTGTCTGGTCATGGATGTCGGGAGTGGAGCAACATCCATGTGACCTGTCACCATGCATTTGAATTTCAAATTGGCCAGACCTGGACGAACGTTTAGGGGATGTGATTGGATGGCCATCTCCCACATCAATGTCCGCAGGTGAATACCGTGTTTGTTTTGGGGATCAGTGTTGGAGATTGCTTAATTCCTCCTCTCTAATTTCCATTATTTTAAATAGCGGACTATTGCCATGTAGCGACGGTTTTGTAGGCGGGCTGTAGCCAACTTTTTCAAAAAATTGTACATGAATCAGCGGGTCATTTAGCAGCCCCCTGCTCAAAACTTAGAGCATTTACAGCCAGGCGCCTCAAACCCGTCTCATACGCCCGGGCGAGCCGGATGGCCGTCCGGTCACTGACCGGTCACGTTTTTTCAACTCAAACGGACGCCTCAAACGGGCCTCAAACACCCGGGCTGATCGGCACCCCCATATCCAGCCCAAATATTGTTCGGATATGGGGGCGCCCGGACATGCCCGCCACGTCGGACTGAAGAAGCGGTCCCACGCGGAAACACCCTCAAACCCGGCGATCTGAAGCTCGTCTCCTTCGTCGGACCGGTGGCGCAGCTCCGACGGGCATGTAGTGCATTGCCCGGCTATTTAAGTCGACCGGTGGCACCGAAACCCTACAATCCATCGACCTTTTCCTCCTCCTATCTGCCGCCGCCGCCACTTTCTACTCCGGGAACCACGACAGCGTTGCTATGTCAGCAAGATTCACCTGACCAGCGATGGCAGCAGCGGCAGCCGTCGTCGGGGGCATGATCGCCTCGGGCGTCATCAAGGTGGTGATAAAACAGATCGGATACGCCATCGGCAGCAAGCTCAGGCTGCACAAGAAACTGACCAAAGACCTGGAGAAGATGAAGATGACGCTCGAGTCGGTGGACGCCGCGCTCAGCCACGCAGAGAGGCGGTCCATCACGGACAGCTCGGCGCTCCTGTGGGTGAATCGGCTCAAGATCCCCTCCACTTGGTTGCCATCAATCTGGATCTGAGTGTCGTTGCTCTTTTCTAAGATACTTACTGACGGACATGAATTTCTTAAATGTAGTGAAGTAATAGGTCTGAATTTCTTTAGATATTGAAGCAGATCTGAATTTTTTCGGGATAGAAACCTTGGTGCAGAGAGGATCAGTTGTCCTGCTATACGTGTATGACCATACGTGCATTAGCTTCCTACTAGATAGTATAATACTACTTGATAGAAGTCAAAGCCAGTGGTAGACACACTTTTACCGTCGATCAAGGAGAGGTAAAAAAACACACCTATGCTTTTCTTGATTTAAATTACAACAGCACCTCATCAAATTGGCACAGCGTGCATGTGCTTTTAATATCTTCCACTGTATTGACAGATCAAGTCATGCTGCTTGCAGCTCGGAGCTATGAGGAAGAAGATCAATATGCCAGACAAGATGAAAAAGATGCAAGAGCGTCGACAGAGGATAACACAAGACCATCAGAATCATAGTGTTCCGCCAGAAATTCGCACCAATGACCAGCAATTTCTTGATATCTGGGAAAATGCAGGGAATGTGGAGGAAGCAGAAATTATCGGGAGGACCGGCGATAAACTGGAAATATTGGCTCGTTTATCTGGGAGCACCACTGAAGGGACCACCTTCGTTCCCATATGGGGCTTTGGAGGCATTGGAAAGACCACATTGGCAAGATCGGTTTACAACCATCCTGAGGGAGGTAGTGCCACCATCCACTTTACAGAAGTTTGTGATATATATATATATATATATATATATATATATAGGTAAAATAGATGGGGCACCTAGGTGCCTGGGCACCTTGATCGTTTTGGAAACCGTGATATATTTAATTCGTTTCCTAACTATTCTTCATGCAAGACTTTCCATGCTTACGTTTTATTTTTGGTTCTAACAATTGGACATGCAAGACTTGTCATAGAATCAAACTATTAATGTTGACTTTTTTAAAATTTCTGCAGGTATATAATGTGCGTATTTTTGTTCCTAACTATTTAATACGTGTATCTAATACCTACCAATGAAATTATATGCATACGCATGTATGTATGTATTCAATAATTTATATTTTTCAACTATTACATTTTTTGTTTCCTAATTATCTAAAATGGGTATCATATACTTACTAACGAATATATATACGTACGCGGGTATGTATATATACAATAATTTATTTGTTGACTAATTGCATTTTATTTTTGTTTCCTAACTATCCAATACGGTTATATAATACCTACCGACAAAAATATTGTAATACCCGGTTGACGTATATAACCGGCTATATGAAAAAGGGTATAAAAATATTATATATACCCGGTCGACGTATATACCCGACTATGTGAATAAGTGTAGGAAAATATTATACATCCAATAATATACTTCAAGTGGAAATACCCAAGGTATATGCACACTTGCATACCCGGGTGTATGAAAAAAATCATAAAAAATATTGTACATAATCAGTTGACGTATATACCTAAAATAAATATGGCTACATGATGTACGTCTATCTAATATATACCCAACATATTTCGAGTACAAAAATATACTTAAGGTATTTTGGGTTATGTCTAAATATACCTAGTAATTTATTCAAGGTATTAGATACTCGGTGAAAAATAAAGGTGAGCAAATAAAAAAAATAATATCCATTATATGCAAAAGAATATCCGGCTACGTGACGTATGAGACATGCATGGGCTTAATTTGATGGGTATTAAGTGTCCATATTAAGCAATAATTAGCAAAAATTCTTTCCTAATACAAAACTAATTAATTTATCAATTAATGCGAATACTAATTATACGTGCACACATCTTAGTGTCATCCAACGATTTTTAGACAAGGTGCCCAGGCACTTAGATGTCTCATACTGACGTCCTATATATGTAAATATACCCATCGCCCAACTACAAAGCCTCAGAGTGCTTACTCTGAAAGACATGGTCAGCCTGGAAGAATGGAACACAACATACTCTAGTGGTGAGGATGGTGTGAATGAGCTCATGTTCCGTAAGCTCGAAGAAGTGGACATAGTTTATTGCCCCAAGTTGAGGATAAAACCACACCTTCCTAGAGCTGCATCTTGGAGTATAAAGGGAAGTGATAATGTTCTCATATCATGGGCAGAGAGCTTGTCACACAATGGTGTTTCCTTGTCTTCTCCAGGAGTATCAACTCATCTGACAGTTGAAAGCAGTAAGGTGCCTCTACATCAGTGGAGATTGCTTCACCATCTACCTGCCTCAGTGGTTTGCACATCGAATGTTGCAGTGATTTGACAAGCTCACCAGAGATCAATTGGGCCCTCTAGTCCCTCAAATCATTGACACTGGAGATGTCAGCCCAATCAAAACTGTCAAAATGGGTAGGCGAGTTGACATATCTTCAGCAACTGGTGATAACACGATACCTGAAGCCTAGACGAATTGCCCGATAACATGAGGCAACTCAAACAGCTACAATCATTAACGCTGGGTACCTGTCAAAGCTTGAGACAGCTGCCGCTGTGGTTACGAGAACTTACCTCTCTCCAAAAACTTGTAATTTCGAACTGCTCTGCAATCACAACTTTGCCAAACAGCATAGAGCAGCTCATAAATCTCCAAGAATTAAAAATTCCCGTCTGCCTTAACTTAAAGCCGTGGTTAGAAGCAGAGGAGAACAAGACGAAGCTTGCTCACATAGTACAAAAGGTATGTGCCCTGCCATATATTATATATATATATATATATATATATATATATATATATATATATATAGATAGATAGATAGATAGATAGATAGATAGATAGATAGATAGATAGATAGATAGATAGATATAGGTATTCCTATTAATTTTGCACTTTCAACATATTCTGCCATTGGTAGTACCACATCTTTTTCTGCTCTTCACTTTGTTGATGAGTATTTTTTTAGCACGTCTATACTTTTCATGTCCTTTGGCTTGTAATTCTTCTATTTTGCCCAAATGATAATATTGACTTTTCCTTTATTTTATATTTTGGCAGCCTGTCTGTTGTTCTGCCTCGAGCAGGGCAGTCATTCCCGCTAGCCCACGAAGATAAACACTGATGCTGCTGTAAAGAAAGCGGAGGCGTCAATCAAGATTTAGGCCGCTTGATCGAGTCGGTTGAGCCCACGTCCATCTGAACCAAAACTCCATAGTGATTACTAGCACGCAGTTCCGGTATGTGCCTGGAATTATAAAATATCGAGCCTATTCCAAGCACGCATTTAAGAGTTCAACGTACTCCGGTATGTTCGATTCGGCAGTAGATATCGTGCTACTCTGCTATCTGCTTCCCTTGACAACGAAAAATGTGATTCAACCTCTTATAAAGAGCACTTGTCGTTTGGTTATTAGTTTTGGAGTCAGAGAGCTAGCAGTTTGGCATCTTTGACTCGGCAAGAAGGCAATAGTCTGAACCTTACACTGACAATTCCATCTTCAATGTATTGTATCTTTCTTGCTTTATTGATAGGAGAAATCACTAAACCTAGTTAAACCAACATGGCCTGATAGGGTTTTAAACATAGCTGTAAAGCAGAGCTGAAACAGGTGCAAAATGAGAGAGTGGACAGGCGCAATCTCCGCTAGTTAAAATAATGACGAATGAAGATTAGGTGAAGACGGGTGCAGCAGTCAGGCATGATGGGGTTAGGACTAGTTTACTTGCAGCCAAGCTAGACACTTTATTACTATCTACGATGCCTCGATGCAGCCAAGCTGAAAGTGAATAGAGATTCCTTTGAACATTTCAAAAAACAATAGCACCGTACCGTGTATCGGTCTTGCTGTAAAGCAAAGGTTCCTGGACCTGGTGCAGTGTGTCTCATTTGGGTAGCAAGGGAATAGGGCTACTATAATGAAGAGTGGCCAGGCCGGGGACTAATATACTGCCTTCATCAGTACTTTGTGTCGACCTAATGGAAGTGGGCTTATTAAGTGGAGAGAGCAACTGAGGCATGCACACCTTGATCTATCTAACATATAAAACCCTCCGAATCCAAAGGGAAAGATGCTGAAAAACAAATAATACAGAAGAACTTCTTTGGACCAATGCTATGAATCCGATGAGCATCCGTGGAGCAGCGATGCACATTTTGAGTTATTTGCTACGTACATGGAGTCGTTGTGCTGTTTCTGGGATGCCGTTTGATATTGTCTTGCAACGCGGTTGCTTTCTGCTACTTGTGTCTGGCTGTTCTAGTACAGTTGAGGGTCTCAGTTTCCGGTCTACGTGTTGTAAACTTGTAATTCAGACTCGGTGTTTGCTTTATGCATAGTAGGTAATGGGCTAATGGCCATGGGATGGCCTGATTAAAAGATGCTTAGATCTAGATCACATTATAATACAGGTGGCAGAGCTGCACACCACTGATGCATGGAGATCCACGAAGCAAAGAGTAATACTAAACACTTGAGTCGGTACCGCGCAACTGCCAACTCCGATGTATTCCATGTTTCTTTTTGGTAAATATATTCCAAATTGCAAACCTATTTTCACCTATATGGAGTGGAGTCACGCTCTCACCCTCACACTTGCCACATCCAGTGCAGAGCTCATCACCCTCGCCGCTTCCGTGTCCACGACGGCGACTGGTACAGGTCAGTCTCTTTTTCTCCCCTGTCAGTTTCTCTCCGGCGTCCTCTGCCTAGCTGACTGACTCTGCAATAGGCTCCGAGAACATCAGCATTGGTCGGATCTGCTGCCGGGGCCAGCAATGGCGGCAGCCATCGGGGGCATGGTCGCCTCGGGCGTGATCAAGGTGGTGATCAAGCAGCTCGGATTCGCCATCGTGGGCAAGATCAAGCTGCACAAGAAACTGACCGAAGACCTGGAGAAATTGAAGATGACGCTGGAGTCGGTGGAGGCCGCGCTCAGCGACGCCGAGAGGCGGTCCATCACGGACAGATCGGCGCTCCTGTGGGTGAACCGGCTCAAGGCCGCTATGTACGACATCTCCGACATGCTTGATGACTACGAATCTGACGCCGGCCTGGTATGCAAGATTCCCTCCATTTGGTTGCCATCAATCTGGATCTGAATGTTGCTGTTTATTTTCTAGGATATGAACTGGTGGAACCGATCTTTTAGATGATGAACTAGATCTGAATATATTTTTATGTAGTAAAGTAAATT
Organism: Triticum urartu; assembly: GCF_003073215.2. NCBI lineage: Eukaryota > Viridiplantae > Streptophyta > Magnoliopsida > Poales > Poaceae > Triticum > Triticum urartu. The sequence goes on along the minus strand of NC_053028.1, from coordinate 34,218,639 downwards.
ATGCAAACAAATTCATTATCTTAAAAAAAATCTGAATTTGCATAGTGATGTAACTTATCTAAATGAATCTGAATTTATTCAGATATGTTGTTCACAGAGAGGATCAGCTGTAGCTGTCCTACTAAATGAATCTGAACTTACTCAGGTATGCTATTCAGATATGTTGTTCGTAGAGAGGATCAGCTGTTGTTCAGAGAAGCCTGAGCTTTATGTCCTTGTCCTGTAAACCTTATTAGACTACTGTTGTTAGTGCTAGTAGCTTTTTGTCTCGTAGGCGTTGTCTCAGAGTGCAAGCATCTTTAGCAAGTTTCCCCTTGTTTACCGTATCATGTTTCTTGCAGCGAACCTTTGTATTTTCATTCTACTAGTTGGGTACAAAATGTCAGGACCAGCGTATCTACGATGACAGGCCATGTAATGGGTCTTCATAACCTGGGAAAGTTAGCACTCATTTGTTTAACCATACGTACGCTTTTCTTTGATTTAAATTATGGCAACGTGCATGTCCTGATAGATCAAGTCATGCTCTTGCAGTCGGAGCTATGAGGAAGAAGATTAATATGCCAGACAAGATGAAGAAGATGCAAGAGAGTCTACAGAAGATAACAGAAGACCGTCAGAACTACTGTCTTCCGCCAGAAACTCATACCAACGAGCACCAACTTCCAGATATCAGGGAAAATGCAGGGACCATAGAGGAAGCAGAAATTATTGGGAGGGCCAAGGAAAAACTGGAAATCTTGGCTCGATTATCTGGGAGCACCACTGAACGAACCACCTTCCTCCCCATATGGGGCTTTGGAGGCATTGGAAAGACCACCTTGGCAAGATCAGTTTACAACGACCCTGAGTTTAAAAATCACTCTCGGGTATGGGTCTATGTTTCCCAGATATTTGACTTGAAATTTTTTGGAAAAACTATAATATCGCAACTATCAGAACCAGAACCAGAACAAAAGAGCAAGCCGGCACCTGATTTGCATAGTATTAACATTTGCTTGCAAAAGCTACTCACTGAGAAGAAGAATATTTTGATCATTTTGGATGACCTGTGGGAGAAGCATCCTTCTCAACTAGAACAATTAAAGGATATGCTGAAGCAGGGTGAGGGATGCAAGGTGACGGTTGTAGTTACCACACAGGATGAAGGTATTGCAAATGAGATTGGTACTGTTCAGCCATACAACTTGCCTCAATTGTCAGATGAGATGTGCTGGGATAAAATTAGGCAGAAAAGTAAATTTGAAACAAGGGATGACAAAGAAAGGTTGGAGCCGATTGGAAGGGATATTGCAAAGAAGTGCAGAGGTGTAGCTTTAGCTGCTCAATCACTTGGACACATGTTGAAGTCCAGGCCGCACAGAGAATGGAATTCGGTGAAAGCCAATCACAT
>NC_053028.1:34090549-34216246 GCF_003073215.2 Triticum urartu | reverse complement strand
AGGACGATTAAGACTCTTCTTATTACACATCGAAGAACACCACGCTTAAGAGAAACAGAAACTACAACATATACACATCGAAGAACACGAGGCTACACGAAAGTAATTGAAAGGGTGTTACTTACCAAAGCTCATTTTACAGGTTCGGTGCAGCTCCTCTTTAACTTGCCACGCTCCTTGAAGATGTCCCGAATATCCCGTGTTTGGTCTTCATTGCTCCTCTGCATGTTCGCACTCGTGGTTTTAAAATCTCAACATGGCAAGAAAAATATACTACTAGTAATACTCGCGCATCTTGTGGGCAACATTAAAGCACTCGTCTGCCATGTTAGAGCATCTCCAACAAGATAAACTACTCATACAAATGCATCTTGATGCGTGCAACGCATGGGCATTTTGCTAGTTCTAAAAACCTTTCCATCATTTGCCACACTACTGGTTGCAGATGAAAAACCTACCCAAGCAAAGCGCGATATAGGAGCGATGCACAATTACAAGCTGATATTCTGTTGGACAATGGAGGCTATAACCAATTACTTTTACGGGAACAATAGCACCCAGGAAATTTGAAGGGTAGGTATGAACAAAATTGGAACTGCACATGTACTGCTAAGTGATTCAATACACACATTACCAATCGAGGAGGAGAACGATGGTCGCGGCGGCCTGTGTGAGTCATGGTCGGCAACGGGAGTCAGTTCATTGTCCACGACGGTGGTACTTCTGCGCTTGGCGTCGGCTTCCGGGAAGCAGATCCGAGACCGTGGCAGATGATGCCAGGGAAGAGGCTCCGTGTACAACGATGACGATGGACTGGCTCGAGTGCGGCGTACGAGGCCGTCGATGAGGCAGATGCGCTGCGGTGGACGAGTGCGCCGATGTAAAGGGGAGGAGCACGAAGGCTGCGGTGCCGTGGAGAAGTCTATTTTGCGGTGGGGATAGAAATTGGAGAGTATTCAGGTGTACTACTCTGGGTGCCGGGGTGGGGTTGGCTGGGTAGGGTGAACCTGAAGTTAAGAAAACAGCCCCCTACCAAGCATCATCCGTAGGCCTGTTCCGAAGGCTATGATGGTAACTTCCCACTGCTCGAATCAGGGTCGCGGGAGATTTACCCGCCGACCTCAAAATTTTGTGACACTGGACTCCCCGTGTGGCGTGTTGAGTGATTCGGCTAAGCAACTAGCGAGTAGTAGTAGTAGTAGTAGTAAACTCTGCATATTAGGTTTGACCGAAGTCAAACTTCCTAAAGTTTGACCAAGTTTATAGAAAAATATAAACATTTACCATAACAAATATGTATGATGTGAAAGTACATTCAGTAATGAATCTAATGGTATTTATTTGTTATTGTATATGTTAATATTTTTTGTTATAAGCTTTCTGAGAGTTTACAAAACTTGACTTTGACCAATGCTAATACGCGGACTTAAATAAAAACGGAGGGAGTACACATTTGTTTTCTTAGTTTGTAGTGAACTAATCTTTTGTTGAAATTGTGAAATAAATACATTAGGCTATTGACTTCGAATGTAATGGTCTATACAATTCAATAGTTACAATCATTGTCGAATCCCAAGATCTATACAAGGTCTATAGTACTTCACAACATGCTCAAACTCACATAATCCCAGTCAAATGAGAATCTAAATGCATTTCATAGTTATTACTTTGTAGGATGCAACAAGAACAACCATAACTCTACATCAGCCATTATAGAAGCAACATTTTGACATATCCCAATGTGTGAATGAAACGTGCAGAGAGAGCTTTTGAAGATGGAGCGGATAGGGCGGGAAAGATTGTATGTATGTGGACGAGAGAGTAGGAACCAAACCTAACGAGATAGAGAGAGAGAGATAGAGAGAGAAAGAGAGAGGAAGAAGTTAGGTTTGTGAGAAAGATGCATACATGTAATATACATGAGATGCGTGTGCATCTGGATTCTGTATACGTGGAAGGAGAAGAGACAACATGTTTGATGAGAGAGCAGGAAAAACATGGACGAGAGGGGAAGGATCTCGTGGGTTGAGGGATTGACAATTTTGTGCGGAGGAGAGAGGGATTGGTAATTTTGTGCAAGAGAGAGAGAGGGCGGGGGGAGGAGTCAGTCAGCTGTCGTCACATCACCCTGCTTCCGAATGACCCCGCATTCTCTAGCGCGGTGTGGTCGCCGTCTTCGATCTGCTCGTTGCCCTCTTTGAAGACTAAGGTGTTGTGCATGTTGGGGTGCAAAGAAGCACAAGCGAGAGTGGTCGCCGTATAACCTTGGATGGGGATGAATTGTGTGCTCGGGGGAGTGTGTGTGTGTGTGTTGTGCTGCGTGTCTCTGTGTGTGTGTGTGTGTGTGTGTGTGTCAGATGTTGAGAGAAAACAAACCTAAGGAGAGAAATGTGTATTCACGAAGAGATTGTGCGGGCCTTGAGGTGGGCAGGGGCTGGGTGAGGGTGTCAAAATGTGCGCGTTGATGCATGTGTTGCATGCAACCGTGCGAGGGACGGACGAATCGAGAGAGATGGTTTTTGTGTTATGGATGCTCCTCTCTCTCTCTCTCACACACACACACAAGTAAACTAGAAGACCGTTCTCTCATGTATACACAACGTATCGGCATATGTCTATGTCTCACTCATGCATGATCATTTGCACATTCACACCTCTCTATGTCTGTATCACACGCACACCGTCTCCACATTGCCCTTCCGCCACAACACACATATGGACACACACACACGTTCTCTCTCAGTCACACACACAAAATCAGTATTAAAAAAACTAGGGCGCACCTAAAATGTCCAAATCCAAATAAACATGAACTGGAGCTAAATTCAAATATATGGAAATATTGCAACATCAAGAACTTTCACAGGAAAAAAATGTTGAGTAATACTCGAGGATTGTTTTCACACACACAAAAAGGTTCGGTGGATGTCCTTCGAGTGCGACACGGTGACGCACCATTCGATCGACCACGCAGCCGCGGTTCACGCGCTTGCATAGGATTCCGTATTGTGGCCATGGTACTAACTAATAAAAGTGCTGCCTAAGTCTAATGTTTACATGTACTAGTACGGTTTTGTTTTAAGTTTGACCAACCTTATATTTAAAACTAAAGTAAGCTCCCACACGCGCACTCATCAATATGCCGCCGCCGCCGTTGCGCATGCTAGCGCCCGCCTGCTCCGGCCAACAATTTCTCGCCCATCACCGCCGTGTCACTGCCATCCCTGTGCCATGAAGCCGAAGGCTCGCCCGCTCACGTCGTCTGCAGTCCCTCCTCGCGATGCCGCCGCGCTGCCAAGCACGCGAGCAGCTGGTGGAGCCGCGCCTATGCACGCAGCATACGAAGAGGAGGACGAGCGCGTGATCTAGCACGCCGGCGAGGAGGAACTAGCGTGTCATTGTCGTCTCCGCCCGCGTGGAGGAGGCGCGCATGGTGGCTGTCGCGGCGGAAGCCGGTCGTGCGCGCGTCGAGCCCGCAAACCTGGTGCGGACGCGGAATCTACCTTTGAGACCTTGAATGCCACGTGGATCCTGCAATCTGAAGGAGCAATTTGGGTCAGTCGTCTCATGTGAGCCGTTTGATGCAACATGGATGGCTAGAAGGGCTTCTTCCACCTCTTCTGCCGTCTTCTTCCTTCGCTCCGTCGAACTTCTTTCACAAAATCGACTGACCCAAATTATACTACTAGTACGAACATATTAAGTACAGTAGGAACACGAAGATACGAGCAGTAGTACCAACTGCAAGAAGAACAGTAGTAAGACATAGTACTAGTACTACTGTACATACTAAAGAGTTCAAATAACGAGAAAGAACATAAACATAGTTCTACTGGGGCCTCAGCACAACACACCCTTGAAAATAAACTAATAAGCAACTAGTCCGCTTGACACTGCAGTAGAACCAGCATGAGCGACGGCACTGCCACCTACTTGGAGTCCGAGTCCATGTCCTCGACTTCGTCCTCGTCCCTCTTCCTCTTCCTCTCCGCTGACGCTTCTTTGCTTGAACCGGACACTGAGCTCTTCTTCTTCATCCAACCCTTGTAGATATTTAAACAAAGGTAGGCATCCATTGCTGCGTACAGGATGTGATCTTCATCTAATGTCTTTGACTCCCATGCATGATGAAACTCGTGATGAGGTTTCTTCAGTTTAGCGTACGAAGGATCAATCATGGCTGCTGCCAGGGTCAGCATTGAAGGTCGAGAGGAGGACACCAGGCTTTCCTTCTGGAGATCGAAGGGCTGGCCTACAACGAGACCTATCCGACGCAGGACGTCACTATCGTTCTTAAAGCCTACAGTAACGAATTTCACTCTTTTGTCCTTGAGGAAGTTCTTAAAATCCTGGCACTCAACGTAGGCATGGCATATGTGGTAGACCAAGCAAACATTATGTACGCAAACCTGGATCACCGCGGGCTTCTTCCTCTCTTCGTCCTTTAGATCCTTCTCTCGTCCCAGGACTGTGGTGTACTCAACATCTAGCCCAGCGACCCACTCATCCGTTGAACTGTTGAACATGCGTTGGAAGCGAGCAAGCCATGCTTTCACCGTCTCGGATCCACGTGTATAGATGACGATGAACTGATCGTCGGTGATGGCTCTAACCTGGTACTCAGCGGCGACCATAGAGATTTGGGAGGCCATGGATTTTGGAGGAGGGTTATGAGAAGTTGAACTGTTGTACCCCGCAAAAAAAACTGGGAGCGAACTAATGTGAAAGGACAGGACGACTGGGAGCGAACTGTTGTAAGGTAGAAGACAGGGACGAGTAGGGCGTGCGAATGGCGTGGGGTTGCTGGCTTGCCTGGTAGATAAACGGCTGCAAGCCCCCAAAGAGTTCTCGAGAACTATGCGGGACCCACTAGATGTCATGTCTACTAGACCCATATCGTAGGCCTGACGGTATAGCTTCTGCCTGTTCGCACGCCATGCCGGTGCGTGGATGTAAATTCACATAATTCCATCAAACGTCGGGCCTCCCACAACCTTTGCCTCCCTCGCGCGGTCGCGCCCTTGGAGACTTCGACCGGCTATAAATGAGCAATTTTTTTTGCCTTTTTTTAGACAAGCAATTTTTTTGCCTACTCCGCATGCATGATACTCCCTCTGTTCCTTTTTACTCCCGTCAACCGTTTGCAAAGTGTTTGACCAAATTTATACTTTTTTTGAACACCACCTTATATTAATTAACCAGCCACACCAGTACACTCATTCGATACAATATTCCCAAAACACTTAGGCACGATGCATTAACTTCTACCTCGTTTCTTGTTTCTTGACATATCAACCAATAGGAGATGTGGGTGTGCATGCTTTTAATGACTTGAGACTACCAAACACGACATGCAGTGGTTAGTTCATTGCATGCAATGCTATTAATTAGCAAATAAACATTAAGATCTCTCGTTTTCCCCTCCTCCTTGGTCACAGTGCACAATCTAAGATGACTTGCTCACCTAGATGGAGGGAGTACTGATTATAATGAGTATAAGAACTACGTTTTATAATGAGTGTAAAAATATTGATTTGACATTATGAATGTTGACACATTGTGGAATTGTTTTTGAAGTCTGCAAAAGTACTCAACTAGTGTTGTCGTTCTCCATAAAAAAATGTGTTTACCAATGCATGCATGAACACTAGTTACTCTAACCCCCATCTCTTCTTTAATTCTTTGCCACATCAGCATGTTTGCTATTCCCGTGTGCTAAGATACCACCATTATGGCCAGCCTTAATCATCGCATGCAATAATTTAGTGCACCTTGAAATATGAACATGTGTGGGGCGTGTTTGTTTTTAATGACTTGAGACTATACCTAGCTCGGCATGCAAGATGACTTATTATGCACCGTTCCCCATACCTGCAGGAAGCCCGTTCGTCTCCAAATCTTTTCCTCTCCATGTGTGGAAATAATATGCCTGCCAAACTCTCCTTCTCCCTCCGGCGGTCCCACCACTCCACCCCGTGTGAAAAAAATCTGCATGCATGACTCTCCTCCCCCCACGCTCGTCCAATCCATTGTGACCAGCAATATTTCCACCCCTTCGCTCCCCCGTAATTTACTCCAACAAATATGCCCACGTAGTTGTTACTTAACTGCATGTGCATTCGGTCATTGACATATGGGCCAAACATGGGTCTGGCCCACATGTCAGTGACGCAACTGGACCTGCAGTTAAGTCAGTGCAGCTCAGTCCATATCTTACGTAGGTGTGCCATTGCTCGCTATAAATACTGCACCTCCCATGACATCGCTATCTCCTCCCCCTCACGTTCATGTTCATCGCTATCTCCTCCCCCACCCTCTCATGTCGACCACCATGGCATCGCCCCTCCCAAGCCCTAGGAGCCCCTCGCAGCACCGCGCGGATGGTCACGCGTCGTCGTTCCGTTCCTCGCCGCCACTAGTCGAGGAGGACGCGTCGGTGTTCCGCTCCTCGCCGCTACGCGATGCATCGCCATTCTGTTCCTCACCGCCACTAGTCAAGGAGGACGCGTCGGCATTCCACTCCTCGCCGCGACGCGTCGAGGTGGACGCGTCGGCGTTCCCAATCTCGCCAGCACGCGCGCCGGAGGACGCGTCGGCTCCCCGCTATGAGGAGAATCCCGCGCCGCCCGCCGAGCCCCCCAGCCTTGAGGAGCTTTGGAAAGAAATGGATGTCGCCTTGTGGGAGGCTTTGCCTCCAGCAGAGCGTGCCAAAATAGAGGTGGAGAAGAAGGCCGAGGAAGAGAAGTGCACCGCGGAACAAGCTGCCTGGGAGGCCTATGTCGTGTCCGAGAGAGTCAGGCAATTGGCTCTTTGGCAGAAGGCTCGTGCGAGGGCCGTGAGGGTGACGGAGTATGCCCGTGCCGATGCCCTGAGTGCAGTCGGGCCCAAGCGCCTCATGTACGCTTGGCGGTACATGGACCGGGTGCACGCTTCCAGCGAGGAGGAGTACCTGTTAGCGTCGGATCACCACACCAGTGAGATCGCCCTCGCCCGCCGGCAAGCCGCCAATCAGCACCTCGTGAGTTGCGAGGCTGAGGAAGAGGCGTTGTGTCGGCGCGCTGGGAAACGGCCGTGCACCAGGGCACTCGTGGCGCGCCGCAAGCGCTCCTGCGAGTGTCGTGGCTTTTAGGAGGAGTATAATTTTTGTTTCGTAAGGCGATCTCATTAGTTTTGGGACGCAAATGATAAATCCCGAACATTCAGGAATTTTTAGCGTCCTTAATTAAGTATGTAAAAGGGAAAGTTTGGAAACCTTGTGTATTCGTATGCATTTTGCAAGTACGTGCATATAGCACAAACTTTACTATATACTATCACACTACACGTCTCTCTCGATATATGCTTGCAGACTGTGCTACTCCCTCCGTCCAGGTCAATAAGTCATCTTCGGTTGTGCACTGTGACCAAGAAGGAGGGAATACTTAGGCCTTCCACTATGTAGCCGGTGTCCGGCATGTTAAAAATATAGTAGACTAGGCATCGATGCCCTGGTAAATTTCTTTGGCACCGGCCTCACAACGTGCGGGTGTAGCCCGTAGAAAGATGGGACCCACATGTACATAGAAAAATCAAAGCAAGCCAACCTCTGGTCAATCCTTCACGCCAGTTCCTCTCGTCCACCTTCAAAAAAATGGGGCATCGGAGCAGCAAGTACAGATGGTAGTATATTCTATTACAATGCTAGAATGGGGCATCGGAGCGGGAACTTGCTCCGGTTCCCAAAAAACTTTTTATGGCACCACATGAGCTATGGAGGGCACCGGTGCCAAATAATGTAAAAGTGGATTTGGCACCTCTTTTGGCCTACATAGTGGAAGGCCTTATACACCTAGACGGAGGGAGTACTACTATTACTTATGTACGTGCAAATGCACGTTTTAACATTACGATGCGGTTTTTGTAAAAGTGGAAAAACAGCACTAGTCAAGCTTGTGAAACGATTCAATGCAAAACAAATGCAAAAATGCTCGTTTGATTGTTTACTTTTAGCTTCCTTCTCTGTGGTTATTTCTCTGTCGTACTTTGTACGGATTATCTCACTGGTTGAAAAGGCATGCAAATTCCCAAACCGCTTCCTACACCCTGTATCGAATTTTTTGTGTAACAGGTTGTGCCGTGCAATTGGAAATCCAACTTGAGTACTACTACTAGTAGGAGTACCAGGGGCCAGTTCTTTTAGGCTTCTAGATTAGTAATCCCATAACTACTACCTCCGTCCTGGTTTATTGGTCCCCATTGTAATCTGTGTCAAATTTTTGGTCAAAATTTAGCACAAATTACAATGGTGAGGAAAAACCAGTTAAATCTTTGGTCAAAATTTAGCACAAATTACAATGGTGAGGAATAAACCAGGACGGAATAGTAGTTTAGAAGCCCAAATAAATGAGTGAGGCGCCTTATTGTTACTCTCCACTGTGAGTAGTCTTGTGGGAAAAGCTGGGGAAGCCACCAAAAGAACTGGCCCTAGGAGTAGTAGCTAGGGATCGAGTGTGCGAGATGAACTAGAGAAAGTAAATGCAGAGAGATGAAATGCAAAAAGGACAGAGGGATGTGATGGTTGCTTGTCCGTTTATTTTACCAGGCCACTTATTACTGGGCGTGGTTGGGTTTTGTGATATGATGGCTTTACTGCCGCACCACGAGCGGGGTGAGAGGTGAGACTCCCGTGCAGCGCCGCCCTCTACACGTACTACTACTCCCTCCATCCATTTTTACAGGGCCTAACTTGTCAATCTTTCGTACCAAGGCATGTCCGCAAAAAGAGGAACTGATTTTGGGACTAGTATCTGGATCCCGTGTAATCTTGCATGCAGCCTCCTTTGAATGCCTAGCCGCTGGCCTCCCTTCCTTTAATCCCTCGCATGCAAATTACTCTCCTCCCTTTTCTACATGCATGCCCAACCATAATTCCTCAAATCATGCATGCCTTGGCTGAAATATAGAGCTCGCTCCTCCTTTAAAAATATGGTGGTGCTATCCATGCATGCAAATCAATGCGACGGCTAGAGCATTTTCACGATGAAGGGACCACGCACGACTTGCAAGAGAAAATTAAGATGGAGATGCCTCGGTTAGTTCATTTGGATAGGTTTTTTCGGATATTATTTCATCTCTAGAGCTCACAAACATCCGGGTGAAATAGATAAAAAGTATCTTTTGCAAACAAAAGCGTTCAACTATTCAACCTGCATCCAAAACTTGTGAAGAAATAACTCTTATTGTGCTTTGCAGGAAATGATCTTCAAGAATTAGTTTTTGAGTATCTATTGTTATACATGTTGGCTACAGATGACATGGCACTTTCTTGTAGCCAACAGTTGGCTATACTATTTAAGTATTAACCATGCCCTTATACACCTAGACGGAGGGATTAAATCAGGATGACTTGGGAGGGGGCAGAGGATATGTAAGAAATGGTTCATCATAAGTCTTTCACCAGTACTGTAGTAAAAATTCATACATGGAAGATTCTAGACTAAACCATAAATGGATACACTTTTATTCATGCGCGATACTCCAATAGAGCAAGATCATGCATGGAAGTCTCCACATGCTTAGACAGCGGATTACATTGAGCGAAGACTAATGATCAACATTTAACTTGAAAATGCAGATGTCCAGGTGAACCTCCTTGGAGTCCCCGTGCACATTGCTGGAGTCCAAATAACACCATGGGTTTTCCATGTCCACATTGGCGGGAAAGTCCTAGCTCCGCAGAGTCCAAGTATGCTCGGTGTAGCCAGGGTCGCAGCCCACGCGACACCGAGGGGTAGTAATAGTGAGCACGCACCCGTACATCGGCCTCGTGTCAGCGTCAGCGTCAGCGGCGTCGCCCCTGACACACACTACAGAGATGTGGCGGTGGCCTGCGCGGGCCTCGCCAGTGGCCACGATCAAGAGGAAGACGCTGTCGTCCTCCTCCGAGACTAGCAGGCGGTGCTGATCCTCCAGCGACTACGGCATGGTGAACGGGTAGCACGTCTCGTACTTGATGTTCTCCGCCAAGGGCCAGTAGTGATTGCCGCGTGCATCCGTGAGGTGATGCACCATGTCCGCCGGCGAGCCACAAAACGGCACCGGGCACTCATAGCAGTAGACGAAGGGCTCCTTGGAGGCATCGACCAGGCCGTCCATGAAACGGGATTGGCTGTAGGGGACGTTCCGCCAGTTGAATATATGAGCAAGTTACTACGAGATTTACTACAAAATAAATCATGACGGCTATAATAGAGATTAAACTAATCGTGCGGACTAGCATAGTAGATGAATAGATCGAATCTGGGACACAGACTAGAAACATTAATTCTACCACGATTTCAAACAGGAAGGACAGAAACACATATAGTGCAACGGGAGCAGCACCATTGGCGTTGAGGTTGTCGCCCATGTCGTTGAGGAAGAGGTTGCCGTGGTCGGGGAAGAAGTCGTCGTCGGTGAAGTCGTTGCTGCTAGCAGTCGCGAGAGTGCGCTCCCCAAATTTCAACAACTCCCGCCGAATGGAGCGCAGGAGGGAGTGTCTGTAGGGGATGTTGCGGCCGCCGAATGGAGCGCAAGAGTAGCCCACGAAGCAGTAGATGGTGCTCCTCCCTAGTCTCTATTATTATCTCTATCTCTACTACTCTTCTTTGTTTTTTATAATATACTGGTTGTAGTTGTCAAATCGAATAGTGTTGCGCCGTCCACTGCGCCGTCCACCAAAGAGTGAAATGCATTGATCGGGGAGTTGTTTATTTTGACAAAGGATGTGGGGGTCATCTCATGTGTAACGGGTATCGATAGGTTTCTTCGGATATTATTTCATCTCTAGAGCTCACAAACATCCGGGTGAAATAGATAAAAAGGTATCTTTTGCACACAAAAGCGTTCACCTGTTCAACCTGCATCCAAAACTTGTGAAGAAATAACACTTATTGTGCTTTCCAAGAAATGATCTTTAAGAATTAGTTTTTGAGTATCGATTGTTATACATGTTGGCTACAGATGACATGGCACTTTCTTATAGTCAACAGTTGGCTATACTATTAAGTAATATTAACCATGCCCTTATACACCTAGACGGAGGGATTAAATCAGGATGACTTGCAAGCGGGCAGAGGAGATGTAAGAAATGGTTCATCGTAAGTCTTTCACCAGTACTGTAGTAAAAATTCATGCATGGAAGATTCTAGACTAAACCATAAACGGATACACTTTTATTCATGCGCGATACTCCAATAGAGCAAGATCCTGCATGGAAGTCTCCACATGCTTAGACAACGGATTACATTGAGCAAAGACTAATGATCAACATTTAACTTGATAATGCGTATGTCCAGGTGAACCTCCTTGGAGTCCCCGTGCACCGCGGCGGGTAAAGGATGCCATGGGTTTTCCAAGTCCACATTGGCGGGATAGTCCCAACTCCCAGAGTCCAAGTCCGTTCGATGAGGCCAGTGTCGCCGCCCACGCGACCCGGAGGGGCAGTAACACTGACCACGCACCCGTACATCAGCCTCGTGTCAGTGTCAGCATCAGCGGTGTCGCCCCTGACGCACATTATAGAGACGGGGCGGCGGCCTGCGCGGGCCTCGCCGGTGCCCACGATCAAGAGGAAGACGCTATCGTCCTCCTCCGAGACTAGCAGGCGGCGGTGATCCTCCAGCGACTCCGGCATGGTGAACGGGTAGCACGTCTCGTACTTGATGTTCTCCGCCAAGGGCCAGCTGTGACCGCTGCACGCATCCGTGAGGTGATGCACGATGTTCGCTGGCGAGCCACAAAACGGCATCGGGCACTCATAGCAGTGGACGAAGGGCCTATTATCAGGTTTTTGGATTGTTGGAAATATGAGCAAGTTACTATGATATTTAATCCGAATAAATAGGAAATAGATCATGACAGCATTGACAGAGATTAAACTAATCATGCGAACTAGCATAGCAGATGAACAGATCACATACTAGAAACATGAATTCTACCACGATCTCGAACAGGAAGGATAGAATCACATACGCTGCAGCGGGAGCAGCACCGCCGGCGTTGACGTTGTCGCCCATGTCATTGAGGATCAGGTTGCCGAGGTCAGGGAAGAAGTCATCATTCGCGATGTCGTCGCTGCCAGCAGTCGCGCGAGTGCGCTCCCCAAAAACCTGAACGCCCCTCTCCCGTACAGGATCACGAGAGGCGGGGTTCCGGAGGCCTGCTGTCCCTTCTCCCGGTGCACACCGAAAGGAGGGATGGAGAAGACTTGCTTGGCGGCGCAATGATCTGGAACGGTGGTGAGAAACTATATAGTGCGGGCCGAGTAGGTCGTGGGAGTGTAGCTCTGTCCTCGGCTCGGCTCAATCCCGCAACCCGCGGCGCGTCGTGATGAGGCGTGGCGTGGCGAGGCGAGCGAGGAGGAGGAGCGCGCGTGTAGGTCTCCTCTTCTCATGCTCATACAAGTGGTAGAAGAGCTCACCTTATAAAGGCCTACTAGCAAAATTCCAACATCGACCAGGCCGTCCATGAAACGGGAGTGGCTGTAGGGGGCGTTGCGCCAGTTGAATATATGAGCAAGTTACTACGAGATTTAAGCCGAGTAAGCACAAAATAAATCATGACGGCTATAACAGAGATGAAACTAATAATGTGGACTAGCATAGTAGTAGGATACAGAGTAGAAACATGAATTCTACCACGATTTCGAACAGGAAGGACAGAAACACATACGGTGCAACGGGAGCAGCACCGTTGGCGTTGAGGTTGTCGCCCATGTCCAAACACCACGTAGACACGGTCTTTGAGCACGGTTCGTAGTCGTTCCACGCTCGGGCATTAAAGTTTGTAACTATTTTAGATTAGAATATACTACTCCTCCGGTGCTAGTAGTAGAGCAGAGTCCTACTCTACTACTCTACTCAAGCAAGTTAGGGCATAGCACTGTAGGGAGTACCAGTACTGTGATCACTCAAGCAAGTTGTCTGGCATCGACATGACCCTACGCTGCTGGTATGTGTCTCGTAAGTCAAGTGGTGTGCTGTAGTCATCATCACCTGTCCACTTCCCGCAGCACATATTCGCTTCTCCATCTTTGTCCGCACATAATCTCGTCCAATCTTCCATCCCCACTAAGGCGCCTCACCCCCCTCGTCCGGAACCCAAGCACTAAAAATGGCAGAACCGTGCAGCGTTCGTCGAAAGAGTGGCTGGAATTCGCTCCCCACAGAGGTAATCAAGCTCATTGTTTCATGTGTCGACAATCTCAGTACCATGCCGCTCTCCGCGTGCTCGTCGGGGATGTACCATTTACTCAAAGCCCTCAGGCCGGAGCTTTTTAAGACAGCTCCTTTCTTGCTGATGCCGCCTGATCTTCAGAAACGGCGTGTCACACAGCATAAGATCGTAGGGTGGCGAGCATCAACCCCCTTGACTGCGATCCAATCCTCGTCAGCCTCAAATACATTAACGGTATGTACTGGGTCAGCATGAACAGGTCTTGGATGGTGCTCGTCGACGGTCGCGGCAGCTGGATGCTCGTGGAGGTCTACACCCGGCGATTGATCCCTCTTCCTTCGATTAACACTACACTGCTTTGGCACCGCGGCCCAGAATACTCGGAATCTTACAGTAGCCAACATGATACCAAGTTTGATTTGCTCAAGGTTGTAATCTGCCAAGTGCCCACAAGATCTGCGAATTATAAAGACTTCAGGCTAATTGCGTTCTTCAACCGCGGTCTCGCCTATCTGACAGGTCACTGCAGTAAGTGGATAAATCTACATGTCCATCGCAGGATCATACATCCTCCATGGTTCTCTGATGCCATTGAACACAAGGGCTTCATTTACGCCGTCGACTCCTTCTATGGCTGGACGTATTGCTGGCCTACTCCAGTCATTGCTACAAATGGCTGTTACAGCAGTATGTTACTTTCCTATGATATCATGATGGCTTGCTTATATTACTATCAACATTTACTGAAAAAACATTCATGCTCATAACATGTTGTTCTTAAGATTAACTAAACCAAGAGCCCTTTTTTATTTGACTCCAACTTGATATGATGTTGTAGGCCGCCTGGTGTCCCTACCCTTCCTAATCCTAGAACCTTCCAAAGAAAAGCGGCATGGCAGTTGCAGGTGGTTCCTGGCTCGATCAGACGAAGGCGAAAGATTGATGATCATTCGCACGTACAGGACGGGTTGTTTCGTGGAATACAATCACAGTCACTGTAAGGTCTTTGAGCAGGATCCAAGCTTCTCTGGGCCTTCAGGAATTTTTGACTAGAGGCTGGTAAGTAGCCTTGGTACACGCTCTCTGTTTGTTGGACTGAATTATCCGATTAACCAGGAGATAACCGACGGCAAGGATCATGATGGCAGCGTGGTTTCGTTCATCAGGCAATACTGTGTGTACACAGCGTACCATGCGTCTCTGCATGCACCATACCCTGATATGTGCCGCCACGCTCTGCAGCCCAAAGTAGGAGAGAGGGTCGCAAGTATCAGACTTCGACCTGCTGGCTGGAGTTTCCCCCGTCAGGCACCCATCTGGTTCAAGCCGTCAGCCAATCTCCACAGCTTAATAAATAGTAACGTCTAACTGAGCCAGTTAGTTAGATGCGTACACTTGGTGCAGTAGGAACTTTATTTAGTTTGATGCATACACTTGTTCTTTTTTGGTAGCCCTTTTGTAATGATGGCTGATGTTTGGTTTGGAAGAGAGAGCTGCGTCTTCACTCTTCTGGCATGCTTACTGCTTCTGTTGCACCCCCAGCCCTGGTTGCTGTTGCTGTTGTTTTCAATGTACAATCAGTAGTATATTTCGTCTGTTGGTTGAATAAATGTGTTGTTAGAACGACAAACACAATGTTTTGGAAGTCGTTGCATGGTTTGATCCTTTAGTGCCCCGTACCGTATGTAGCGCATACTATTTATCGTACGGAACACATTTTTTTTGAAACTCGGAACACATTTTCCACTTGTTGATAACATGCAGCCCACTGATGAAGGCCCAATAGAGAAGCCCATAATTAACTGGAACGGAGGCTCTCACATGAATCCGGCCCAGGTACATGCTCATGGTCCCGTAAACATAAATAAGTAAATAAATAAATAAAGCTAAATGCTCATGCACCAGTTCTTTGGGAAAATAGCTAGCCCAGTATTTCTTTTTGAAGAATACCCAAGCTAGGCCTATTTGTTTTCTCTGAATTACTGGGCTGCAAATCTTTCAAGACGAGGAGGGATGCATTCCGGCCTGGCTTAAGAGTATGGTCAATGTCTGTTAAAAGTAATATCAAAAGGGGTTGAAAATTCCAAAAAATTTATAGCAAATGGGATATAAATTTCTTTTTTTGTTTTTGTTCTTCACTGATATCTTATACGTATTTCATTGGATTTAAAATGACATAGTACTAATTTATTTTTAAATTTGTTTTACTTTGGCTATTAATTTTTGGATTAAGAATATTTCGTTCCCCAGCAAAAATTTGCGAATTTTCAAAATTTCCCACATATTTAGTTAATTTTTTGACCCTGGTACTGACCAGAAAATGGCCAGCAATTCTAAAAATGGAAAATGGGCTGCAATAAATTCCATATGAATTAGAAATTGAGTAAAAAATATATAAATAATAGCAAATGGGCTGTACACACCACGGATTTCGAGGCTGACTTGTTTACGCAAGGCTTTGGCAGTGAACACACGATTCTAGCAGCAGTTAGTGTTAGATGTCCATCCAACGACCGACGTGCTTCTTTAATCTCTGATCTTCCTGCTCCATCCGCCTAAACTAGCGCCGGCGGGACTGCCTGCTCCCTCCTCTTCTGGCCTGCTGTGATGCCGCGCAGGCTTCCCCGGCCCACCCTACTCCCTCCGCTGGCCTGGCCGCATGCAATCAACTGCCTCCTTATTACGCGAAAAAAATGATTCCTCCCACTGACAACTGGGGCGCACCGGTTGGGAGGCTGACCTATGGGCCTACTAAGTTGATGCGTACGCAGGGCTTGTCAACTTAGTCAACAAACGATTCTAGCAGCAGTAACCGTTGGATTTGAATCGAACGGTCTTGCTGCTTCTTTAATCGCTGCTCTTCTTGCACCAGCCACCCAAACCAGCGCCGGGGAGACCGCCTGCTCCTGCCTCCAGTGGCCAGCTGTGCTGCCGATGAGGCCTCATCGCCCCCTACTACTCCCACCGCTAGCCAGGCCCTGTGGCGACGGCAGCCTCACACCACAGCCGAACCAGTGAACCCTCGTACTCCTCTCCGCGTGGGCATCCACTGCCGCATCTTCCCCGGCTCCACGTCGTCTCCTTGCTAGGCCTCGCCGTTGTCCACCGCCTTGGTGCTCTCGGCGCGGCGTGGTCAACGTGGTCAACGACATTCCATCTGGAGAGTACTGTACGTGGAGAGGCTGACAGCTGGGTCCACGACCACAGCCCGGTTTTTTTGTGATTTGCCAAGTAAATCGCTTTCTCAGGCCTGTTGGGCTGCAAATCTTTCAAGACGAGGAGGAGAGCTTTCATTCGGCTGGCCGAGAAAATGGCCCATCAGTAATGAGAAATGGGATGTACATTTTTAAAACACATCAAACCGGCAATTAGTTTCAAATATCTTTTTTTCATTTCGAGATTTGAAATTACATTAATTTTTATGCGTGGAGAATTTGTTGGATTTTATATTGATATACATTTATTTTTAAAATCAGTTTGAATGTGAGTCGAAATATCGGGATTAAAAACAGTTCGGACCGCTCCGAAATATGCAAAATTTCGTATAATTTTTTAACCATGGCCACAATATGGGCTGTAATGCTAACAAAAAGAATATGGGCTCCAAAAAAACCTTAATAATTAGCAAATGGGCTGTAAATTATTAGAAATAATGGCAGATGGGTTGTATGCTGTTTCCCACAGATTTGAGGCTTTCCTAAAAAAAGGTTGACGCACAAGCAGTGACTGTTGGATGGTCATCCAACGGCCGTCGTGCTTCTTCAATCTCTCCTCTTCCTGCTCCAGCCGCTCAAACAGGCGCCGGTGGGACTGCCTGCTCCCTCCTCAACGCGGCCGACTCTACTGCCGCACAGGCCTCACCGCCCCACTGTACTCCCATCGCTAGCCTAGCCATCCCTCTACTCACCCACACTTGCTGTTATTCTCCGGCGACGGCGAGGCCTTGTACAGTCGTACTCCCCTCTGCGTGGTAAACAACTGCCGAGTCTTCCCTACCTCCGTGTCGTTCCCTTCCTAGGCCTCGTCGTCGTCCACCACCCTGGTGCTCTCGGCGCGGCCTGGTCAACGTGATCAACGACCGACATGCATCTGAAGTGGACTTTACGTGGAGAGGCCGACAGCTGGGTCCACGGCCGCACGCAAGGAAATGCCTCCTTATTACGCGCAAAATAATGATTCCTCCACCTGACATTAGGGACCCACCGAAAGGGCCTCTGTATTTCGCGAAAAAAACGTTACCGCCGCTGACAGCTCGGACCCACCAACTATATCTTCGCACGCAAGGAAGTGCCTCCTTATTACGCACAAAAAAATGAATACCCCCCTGCTAGCTGGGACCCACCTTGGTGGGAGGCTGACTTGTGGGCCTACTAAGTTGACGGGGACGGAGGGCTTTGTCAACTTAGTCAATATGCATGATTCTAGCTCCAGTGACCGTACGATGTCCATCCAACGACTGTAGTGCTTCTTCAACCTCTGGTCTTCTTGCTCCAGCCGCCCAAACCAGCGCCGGTTGTGCCTCATGCTCCTGCCTCCCGTGGCCGGCTGCGATGCGGCGGAGGCCTCACCGCCCCCTACTACTCCCACCGCTGGCCAGGCCATCCCTCTACTCACCCACACCCCCTGTTATTCTGCGGCGACGACAGCCTCACACTGCAGCGAACCAGTGAACCCTCGTACTCCTCTACGCGTGGGCATCCACTGCCGCGTCTTCCCCGGCTCCGCGTCGTCCCCTTCCTAGGCCTCGCCGTCGTCCACCGCCCTGGTGCTCTCGGCGCGGCGTGGTCAACATGGTCAAGGAACGGCTTCCATCGGACATGGACTGTACGTGGAGAGGCTGACAGCTGGGTCCACGGCCGCAGCAAGGAAGTGCCTCCTTATTACGTGCAAAATAATTATTCCTCCACCTAACAGCAGGGACCCACTGGACGGGCCACCATATTTCGCGAAAAAAACGTTTACCCCTGACTGCTGGGACCCACCAGCTACATCTTCGCACGCAAGGAAGTGCCTGACAGTCGAGACCCACCTGGTCGAAGCGTACGTAGCGTTGTCATTCTGGTCGCGAACGTGTACGTACATACTGGTCGATGTAGAGGCGCGCACGTGTCGTAGTAGAGGCACGCACGTAGCATGTACACGTAAGTACAGCGGCCAGGGTGCAAGAAAGAAAATACGGCCACGTATGTGTACATACGGGCGGGGTCTCGAATGCCTACTCGTGCATACGTACGGCGAGGGCTCGTTGAGATGGCTGGGTTGGAACGGAGAAACAGCGTCGTCGTCGTGTTCATGGGGAGGCAACGGAATGCGTCGTGTTCATCGGGAGGCAACGCGGCTGGGTCGGAACGGAATGCGTGGTTGTGTTCATCGGGAGGGCTTGGACAGAAGAGGCGATGGAAACGAGGCCTGGCGTACCGCACAACGGAGGAAACGGACCTCCTACGGTCGAAACGGGGGTCCTGTTGATCGGGAGGGGTGTGGCGTACTGCAAAACGGAGGAAACGGACTTGTGTTGGAGCGCTACGGTCGAAACGGGGGTCCTGTTCATCGGGAGGGGTGTGGTGTACCGCAAAATGGGACTCCACGGGATACTGTTCATCTCCACTGTCGACCCCCTCCAGCCTCCACGAGCTACTGTTCATCCACCATCAACCTCCTCCAGCCTCCACCTGTGACTGTTCATCCACGGGCTCCTGTTCATCCAACCTCCACCGCGCGCTACTCCACCGGCAACTGTTCAACCACCCCTCTCCACGGGCTCCTGTTCAACCACCCCTTCACGATCTACTATTCATCCTGCCCTCCACCATCTACTGTTCATCCAGCCCTCCACGGGGTGGTCCTGTTCATCTAGCCCTCCACGGGGTCCTGTTCATCCACCCCCAACCGGCTCGATCGATCGGGGTCCTGTTCATCCACCCCCAACCGGCTCGATCGATCGGGGTCCTGTTCATCCAGAGGCAACACCACGGGGTCCTGTTCGTCCACCCCCACCGGGAACTGTTCCTCCCACCCCCCCCCCCCCCCCCGTGCAACGCTCACTGTTCATCCAGTCATCCAGAGGAAGCATCGATCGGCTTCAGTTAGCAGCAGTAGCCAAGGAATCGCTCGATCGGGTTCAATTAACAGCCATCGATCGATCGCTCGGGTTCAGTAACACGTAGCCTGCAGTGCAATCGCTCGGGTTCAGTTAGAGCCCAATGCCTCGCTTGGGTTCAGTTAGAACCAACGCCTCGCACCACGCGCGTACGTGTACGAGAGAAACGCGCATCGCTCGGTCCCCGACCTCCCACCGTAACCGGGAACTCCCCGAAATTTTCCTCCCCCTCGCTTCTAACACGGTTTTTTCTGTCATGGATGGCCCAAAGAATGTCATGCAGCTGCGTCTCCGGCCCGCCCAGGACAAAAAGCCCATTTTCTGTCATGATTTTTTGTCATAGAAGTAGGAGCCCACCACATCTATGATGATACCGGGTTTTATCACAATTATCGTCATACAAGTGTCATATGTATGACAGAAAAAAAAACGGTTTGGCCCAAAATGTCACGGATGTGTCTTTTTTTTTGTAGTGCTAGGAGTAGTAGCTAGGGATCGAGTGTGCGAGATGAACCGGAGAAAGTAAATGCAGAGAAATGAAATGCAAAAAAGACGGAGGGATGTGATGGTTGCTTGTCCGTTTATTTTACCAGGCCACTTATTACTGAGAGTGGTTGGGTTTTGTGATATGACGGCTTTACTGCCGTGCCACAAGCGGGGTCAGACTCCCGTGCAGGGCCGCCCTCTACACTAGTACTACATCGGTCATGGTTTATCCCCCATTGAATTTGACTGAAGATTTAACTGACAAAATGTTAGTGCATGTCAACAAAAACAATATTGTTGGATTCGTATTTGAACATAGTTTTCAATGATATAATTTTAGGTGACATGCATCAGCATTTATCATACTATATATATTGTTAGTTCAATTTGTGGTCGTACTAATCTATAGTAAGGTGCACGTGCATTGCACGGAAGAGTGAAATGCGTTGATCGAGGAGTTGTTTATTTTGACAAATGATGTGGGGGTCATCTCATGTGTAATGGGTATCGACAGGTTTCTTCGGATATTATTTCATCTCTAGAGCTCACAAACATCCGGGTGAAATAGATAAAAAAGTATCTTTTGCAAACAAAAGTGTTCAACTGTTCAACCTGCATCCAAAACTTGTGAAGAAATAATACTTATTGTGCTTTGCAAGAAATCATCTTCAAGAATTAGTTTTTTAGTATCCATTGTTATACATGTTGGCTACAAATGACATGGCACTTTCTTATAGTCAACAGTTGGCTATACTATTTAAGTATTAACCATGCCCTTATAAACCTAGACGGAGGGATTAAATCAGGATGACTTGGAAGGGGGCAGAGGAGATGTAAGAAATGGTTCATCATAAGTCTTTCACCAGTACTATAGTAAAAATTCATACATGGAAGATTCTAGACTAAACCATAAATGGATACACTTTTATTCATGCGCGATACTCCAATAGAGCAAGATCATGCATGGAAGTATCCACATGCTTAGACAGCGGATTATATTGAGCGAAGACTAATGATCAACATTTAACTTGGTAATGCAGATGTCCAGGTGAACCTCCTTGGAGTCCCCGTGCACATTGTTGGGGGTCAAATAATACCATGCGTCTTTCATGTCCACATCGGCGGGAAGGTCCCAACTCGGCAGAGTCCAAGTCAGCTTGACATAGCCAGTGTCGCCGCCCACATACATCCGAGGGGTAATAATAGTGAGCACGCACCCGTACATAAGCCTCGTGTCAGTGTCAGCGTCAGCAGCGTCACCCCTGACGCACAGTACAGAGACGGGGCGGCGGCCTGCACGGGCCTCGCCGGTGCCCATGATCAAGAGGAAGACGCTGCCATCCTCCTCCGAGACTAGCAGGCGGCGGTGATCCTGCAGCGACTCCGGCACGGTGAACGGGTAGCACGTCTCGTACTTGATGTTCTCCACCAAGGGCCAGTAGTGATCACCGCACGCCTGCGTGAGGTGATGCACGATGTTTGCCGGCGAGCCCAAAAACGGCATCGGGCACTCATAGCAGTAGACGAAGGGCTCCTTGGAAGCATCGACCAGGCCGTCCATGAAACGTGAGTGGCTGTAGGGGATGTTCCGCCAGTTGAATATATGAGAAAGTTACTACGAGATTTAGTCCGAATAAGCACAAAATAAATCATGACTGCTATAACAGAGATTAAACTAATCATGTGGACTAGCATAGTAGATGAACAGATCGAATCTAGGACACAGACTAGAAACATAAATTCTACCATGATTTCGAACAGGAAGGACAGAAACACATACGGTGCAATGGGAGTAGCACCGTTGGCATTGAGGTTGTCGCCCATGTCATTGAGGAAGAGGTTGCCAAGGTCGGGGAATAAGTCGTCGTCGGTGAAGCCATCGCTGCCAGCAGTCATGAGAGTGTGCTCCCCAAATTTCAACAGCGCCCGCCGAATGGAGCGCAGGAGGGAGTGGCTGTAGGGGACGTTGCGGCCGCCGGATGGAGCGCAGGAGTAGCCCACGAAGTAGTAGATGGTGCTCCTCCCTAGTCTCTATTCTTATCTCTATCTCTACTACTCTTCTTTGTTTTTTATAATATACTTGTTGTATCTATCAAATCGAATAGTATTGCACTGTCCGCTGCACGCTCGGCTGAACACGCCTCCTCGCCTCCATCAAGCCCCTCCGTTAAACCCGCATGCAAACCGAGGAATCTACTCCGGCCCGCGGGAGGAAATTTGCCGCTTGCCGTTGGAGAATAATAGAGTCACTTCTGGTCCATTTGAGTTAATTGCGTGTATGATTCTCCCTCTATAAAAAGTTAATTGCATCCTTAATCTTGTATTCTAAGTACTCTGTGGGTTCCACTGTCAGTACAGTGTACATGACTTGGAGGCTGGCTACAGATTCATACACAAAGTTAAAAAGAAGGAAATCCATCCTTAATCTTGTATTCTAAGTACTCTGTGGGTTCCACTACCAGTACAGTAGCGAAAGAAGTATATATTAAAAAAAGCTAAAGTTTAGACAGAATTCGAACTCAGGTCATCGCGCTGCGAGCATCCGGCCTGGACCAGTACACTAGGTGTTGGTTGCGGAGAATGCAAGAGATAACCCTTTATAACAATGAGCCCGTCCGTTGCAACGGATCCAAAGCAAAATAATACATATTCACAAATTTGAAATAAAACAGTTTACTTTTGATATACATATCACTAAAAATATCTTATGTTTCACTCCAAATATATTCTTTGGGCTGTTTTGATTCGAAGTAAGGGAGGAATGTGGTTGGTTTGAAGATACTAAGGGGTTTTGTGTAAACTGGAGCAGAGAAGTGGGAATTGTTGCAAAAGGCCATAACTTACATCACAGTCGTTAGATGCAGATCTAATGGTCAGAAATGGCGGATGGCAGACACACCATCATCACCAACTGAGTCTTTTATAGGAGTAGGAGTAGAGAAAAAACCGAGTTGGTGATGATGGTGTGCCTGCCATCTTATAATATAGACTGTCCGATCTATATCTGATGGATAGAAAGCAAACTATGAGAATTTTACAAAAGATACCTGCACCTCTCTCCATATTTATAGATAAGCCCTTACCTCGTTCATCCTTATCTCCCACAACCTCATTGTTGAGCAATTAAAAAAGGAAGTCTTTGGAAAAATCTGGCATGGTGGCCGCTGCCGGCGCCGTCCATCCCCATGCCTCCGCTCAGTCCGACCACCAGTCACCACCACGCCCCACTCCTCCTCACCTCTATCATCTTTCTCGAGATATCATTTTTTGATGAAATGGTCGACATACCATTTTCTGATAAAATTCTCAAGATATCATTAGTTTTTACACATGGGATTACTCCTGCATGGGTCAATCATAACAGGTGTTTTGTAAAAAAATGAATCTTGATGTTCCGTGCAATGCACGAGCATCTTGCTAATTTTTTTGCATATAATTCCGAACACCACGTAGACATGGTCTTTGACCATTTTACAACTATGTTAGTATCATTGTTAGTGGTCAGCCGGTGCAAGTTATAGCCCCGGGTGTTTTAACCTTTTTTTAGTAATGACATCTGGCGATTGTTCGCCACGAGCTCAATCCTGGCGAATTCCACGTAATCGTCATATTTCCATCCGACGGTGGCCTGTTTTTAAGCCATAGTATTTTACAAAACCGCCACCCTTACACATGTATTGTAACTGTGTCGCGAGCGTTTGCAACTGCCATGTCTCCCAGCGAATGTTTGCTGGGGATTGGAGTTAACACCGATGGCGGTTCGTAGTCGTTCCATGCTCGGGCATTGAACTTTGTAACTATTTTTAGATTAGAATATACTACTCCTCCAGTCCTACTCCACTACTACTCTACTCAAGCAAGTTAGGGCATAGTAGTAGGTATTGTAGGGAGTACCAGTACTGTGATCACTCAAGCAAGTTGTCTGGCATCGATATGACCCTATGCTGCTGGTATGTGTCTCGTAAGTCAAGCGGCATGCTATAGTCATCATCACATGTCCACTTCCCGCAGCACATATTCGCTTCTCCATCTTTGTCCGCACATAATCTCGTCCAATCTTCCATCCCCGCTAAGGCGCCTCCCCCCTCGTCCAAAACCCAAGCACTAACAATGGCAGAACCGAGCAGCGTCCGCGAAAGAGTGGCTGGAATTCGCTCCCCACAGAGGTAATCAAGCTCATTGTTTCGCGTGTGGACAATCTCAGTACCATGCCGCTCGTCGTGTGCTCGTCGGGGCTGTACCGTTTACTCAAAGCCCTCAGGATGGAGCTTTTTAAGCCGGCTCCTTTCTTGCTGATGCCACCTGATCTTCAGAAACGGCGTGTCACGCAGCATAACAATCGTAGGGTGGCGAGCATCAACCCCCTTAACTACGATCTGATCCCCGTCACCCTCAACTACATTAACAGTATGTACTGGGTCAGCATGAACACGTCTTGGATGGTGCTCGTCGACGGTCGCGGCAGCTGGATGCTCGTGGAGGTCTACACCCGGCGATTGATCCCCCTTCCTTCAATTAACATTGCACTGCTTTGGCACCGCGGCCCAAAATACTCGAAATCTTACAGTAGCCAACATGATACCAAGTTTGATTTGCTCAAGGTTGTAATCTGCCAAGTGCCCACAAGATCTGTGAATTATAAAGACTTCAGGCTAATTGCGTTCTTCAACCGCGGTCTCACCTATCTGACAGGTCAATATGGTAAGTGGATAAATATGCACGTCCATCGCAGGATCATACATCCTCCACGGTTCTCTGATGCCATTGAACACAAGGGCTTCATTTACGCTGTCGAGTCCTTCTATGGCTGGATGTATTGCTGGCCTACTCCAGTCATCGCTACAAACGGCTGTTACAGCAGTATGTTACTTTCCTATGATGTCATGATGGCTTTCTTATATTACTGTCAACATTTACTGAAAAAACATTCATGCTCATAACATGTTGTTCTTAAGATTGACTACATTAAGAGCCCTTTTTTTATTTGACTCCAACTTGATATGATGTTGTAGGCCGCCTGGTGTCCCTACCCTTCCTAATCCCAGAACCTTCCAAAGAAAAGCGGCATGGCAGTTGCAGGTGGTTCCTGGCTCGATCAGACGACGGTGAACGATTGATGATCATTCGCACGTACCGGACATGTTGTTTCGTGGAATACAATCACAATCACTGCAAGGTCTTTGAGCAGGATCCCAGCTTCTCTGGGCCTTTAGGAATTTTTGACTAGAGGCTGGTAAGTAGCCTTGGTACACACTCTCTGTTTCTCGGACTGAATTATCCAATTAACCAGGAGATAACCGACGGCAAGGATCATGATGGCAGCACGGTTTCGTTCATCAGGCAAAACTGTGTGTACATAGCGTACCATGCATCTCTGCATGCACCATACCCTGATATGTGCTGCCACGCGCTGCAGCCCAAAGTAGGAGAGAGGGTCGCAAGTATCAGACTTTGACCTGCTGGCTGGAGTTTCCCCCGTCAGGCACCCATCTGGTTCAAGCCGTCAGCCAATCTCCACAGCTTAATAAATAGTAACATCTAACTGAGCCAGTTAGTTAGATGTGTACACTTGGTGTAGTAGGATCTTTATTTAGTTTGATGCATACACTTGTGCTTTTTTGGTAGCCCTTTTGTAATGATGGCTGATGTTTGGTTAGGAAGAGAGAGCTGCGTCTTTACTCTTCTGGCCTGCTTACTGCTTCTGTTGCACCCCCAGCCCCTGCTGTTGTTTTCAATGTACAATCAGTAGTATATTTCGTGTGTTGGTTGAATAAATGTGTTGTTAGAATGACAAACATAATGTTTTGGAAGTCGTTGCATGGTCCGATCCTTTAATGCCCCGTACCGTACATAGCGCATACTATTTTTGGTATGGAACACATTTTCCACTTGTTGATAACATGCAGCCCACTGATGAAGGCCCAATAGAGGAGTCCACAATTATCTGGAAGGGAGGCTCTCACATGAATCCAGCCCAGGTACATGCTCAAGTAAATAAATAAATAAAGCTAAATGCTCATGCACCAGGTCTTTAAATTCACGATTTAACAGGAGGGTATTATTTCCTATGATAGTGTCATTACATTTAGTCGATATTATTCTTAGGCAAAGATCGCGACAGTCTTCTTTCTACCACCATTTTCTTCCTGCAACCAGCGGACCCATGCAAATCGTAGTCAACATCGTAAATAGTTTCGGTCCATTTTTATTTTTCAATAAGATTGTCCAACCCAGCCCAGCACATTGGCGACAGCACTTTATCCTCCGCCTTGGTGCACTCGTCGCGGCGCCGCCGTCCGGCCATGTCAACGTAGTGAATCGGGAGAGGACTATAGTTGTGAGTATGACAGTGCAGACCCACCAGGTCCACTCCCGAACACAAGCAAGCGCCTCTTTTACTACTCAGATGCACCCCTCGTTTTTTTACTCTAATCCACCCTGCTAATATCTGTGACCCACATCATTTTCAACGTATAGTCAATTAACGACAGAATTGCACAACTTTTTTTTGAGTAGTAATTCGGACGAGCAGGCTATAAACTGGCTTGTGCGGTCTCTGCGGCCCGTCTAACAACATGACCAGCCCAGCAGTTTTTTCTTTGGGAAAATAGGTAGCCCAGTATTTCTTTTTGAAAAATACCCAAGCTAGGCCTATTTGTTTTCTCTGAGTTACTGGGCTGCAAATCTTTCAAGACGAGGAGGGATGCATTCTGGCCTGGCCAAAGAGTATGTTCAGTGTCTGTTAAAAGTAATATCAAAGGGGTTGAAAAATCCAAAAAAATAGCAAATGGGAAATTAGTTTCTTTTTTTGTTTTTGTTCTTCACTGATATTTTATATTTCATTGGATTTAACATGACATAGTACTACTTTATTTTTAAATTTGTTTTAGTATGGCTACTAATTTTTGGATTAAGAATATTTTGTTCCCCAGCAAAAGTTTGTGAATTTTCAAAATTCCGCACATATTTAGTTCAATTTTTAAACCCTCGTACTGACCAGAAAATGGGCAGCAATTCTAAAAATGGAAAATGGGCTGCAATAAATTCCATATGAATTAATAAATGAGTAAAAATTATAAAAATAATAGCAAATGGGTTGTACACACCACAGATTTCGAAGCTGACTTGTTTACGCAAGGATTTCTCAGTCAACACACGATTCTAGCAGTAGTGACTATTGGATGTACATCCAACGGCCGACGTGCTTCTTCAATCTCTGATCTTCCTGCTCCAGCCGCCTAAACTAGCGCCGGTGGGACAGCCTGCTCCCACCTCTTGTGGCCCGCTATGATGCCGCGCAGGCTTCACCAGCCCACCCTACTCCCTCTGCTGGTCTGGCCGCACGCAATCAAGTGCCTCCTTATTACGCAAAAAATGATTCCTCCCACTAACATCTGGGGCGCACCGGTTGGGAGGCTGACCTGTGGTCCTACTAAGTTGACGCGTACGCAGGGCTTGTCAACTTAGTCAACAAACGATTCTAGCAGTAGTGACCATTGGATTTAAATCGAATGGTCCTCCTGCTTCTTCAATCGTTGCTCTTCTTGCACCAGCCGCCCAAACCAGCACCGGCAAGACCGCCTGCTCCTACCTCCCGTGGCCGGTTGTGCTTCCGCGGAAGCCTCACCACCCCCTACTACTCCCACCGCTGGCCAGGCCCTGCGGCGACGGCAGCCTCACATCGCAGCCGAACTAGTGAACCCTCGTACTCCTCTCTATGTGGGCATCCACTGCCGCGTCTTCCCAGGCTCCGCGTCATCCCCTTCCTAGGCCTCGTCGTCGTCCACCGCCCTGATGCTCTCGGCACGGCGTGGTTAACATGGTCAAGGAACGACTTCCATCGAAAGAGTACTGTACGTGGAGAGGCTGACAGCTGGGCCCACGGCCGCAGCAAGGAAGTGCCTCCTTATTACGCGGAAAATAATGATTCCTCCACCTGACATTAAGGACCCACCGGACGGGCCACCATATTTTGCAAAAAAAACATTTCCCCCTGACTGCTAGGACCCACCAGCTACATCTTCGCATGCAAGGAAGTGCGTCCATATTACGGGCAAAAAAAATGATTCACCCCCTGACTGCTGGGACCCACCAGCTACATCTTTGCACGCAAGGAAGTGTCTGACAGTCGGGACCCACCCGGTCGAAGCATACGTAGCGTTGTCATTCGGGTCACGAACGTGTACGTACATACTGGTCGATCGGTCTGTCTGCAGGCTGCAGCGATGAACCGTGGCCGTGCAAGGAAGGGCACGTGTGGTAGTAGAGGCGCGCATGTGTGGTAGTATGTACACATACGTACAACAGCCAGGGTGCAGGAAAGTAAATACGGCCACGTACATAGATACGGGCGGGGTCTCGAAAGCCTACTCGCGCATACATACGGCCAGGGCTCATGTACATGGTTGTGGCTGGGTCGGAACGGAGAAACTGCGTCATCGTCGTGTTCATGGGGAGGCAACAGAATGCATCATGTTCATCGGGAGGCAATGGAACACGTGCTGTTCATCGGGAGCCAACCGGCTTGGACGGAACAGGTGATGCAAACGAGGCATGGCGTACCGCAGAATGGAGGAAACGGCCTTGTGTTCGACTGGCCACGGTGGAAACGAGATCCTGTTCATCGGGAGGGGTCTGGCGTACCGCAAAATGGGGGAAACGGGCCTCCTACGATCGAAACGGGGTCCTGTTGATCAGGAGGGGTGTGGCGTACCACAAAATGGAGGAAACGGACTTGTGTTGGAGCGCTAAGATCGAAACGAGGGTCCTGTTCATCGGGAGGGGTGTGGCGTACCGCAAAACAGGACTACACGAGATACTATTCATCTCCACCGTGGACCTCCTCCAGCCTCCACGGGCTACTGTTCATCCACCGTTGACCTCCTCCAGCCTCCACGGGCTACTGTTCATCCACCGTTGACCTCCTCCAGCCTCCACCTATGACTGTTCATCCACGGGCTCCTGTTCATCCAGCCTCCACCACGCGCTCCTCCACCGGCTACTATTCAACCAGCCCTCTCCACGGGGGTCCTGTTAAACCACCCCTCCACGGGCTACTGTTCATCCAGCCCTCCACCGGCTACTAGTCAAGCAGTCCTCCATGGGGTCCTGTTCATCCAGCCCTCCACGGGGTCCTGTTCATCCACCGGCTCGATCGATCGGGGTACTATTCATCCAGCGGCAACGGCCTCTACTACCACGGGTTCATGTTCATCCAACCCCCACTGAGAACTGTTCATCCAAACCCCCCAACAACGCTCACTGTTCATCCAGAGGCAGCATCGATCGGCTTCAGTTAGCAGCAGTAGTGAAGGAATCGCTCGATCGGGTTTAGTTAACAGCAAGGGATCGATCGATGGCTCGGGTTTAGTAACGCGTAGCCTGCAGTGCAATCGCTCGGATTTAGTTAGAGCCCAACGCCTCGCTCGGGTTCAGTTAGAGCCCAACGCCTCGCACACACGCGCGTACGTATGAGAGAAACGCGCATCGCTCGGCACCCGACCACCCATCGTAACCAAGAACTCCCCCGATATTTTCCTTGCCCTCGCTTCTACCACGGTTTTCTCCGTCATGGATGGCCCAAAGAATGTCATGCAGGTGCGTCTCTGGCCCGCCCAGGACGAAAAGCCCCATTTTCTGTCATGATTTTTTGTCATAGAAGTAGGAGCCCACCACATCTATGATGATATCGGGTTTTGCCATGAGTAGCATCATGTAGCCTTGTCATGCATCATACTTGGTTGAGCATCTTGTCATGTTTATGTGCTTGTGTGTTTACCATGTTGTTTGCTTCTATCCGGTTGTGCTTCTTCTCGTTAGTTCCTGTTTTGTTGCAATCGTGAGGATTCGTCCAGCTACGCTTGGTTCGTCTTCGTGGCTTCGTCTTCTTCATGGACTCGTTCTTCTTCCTAGTGGGATTTCAGGCTAGATGACCGTCACCTTGGATCTCACTACTATCTTTTCTATGCTAGTTGTCTCGATGCTATCGTTATGTCATGCTGCCTACCACTTGTTTATCAAGCCTCCCAAATTGCCATGATAGCCTCTAACCTTTTTACCTTTCCTAGCAAACTGTTGTTTGGCTATGTTACCGCTTTGCTCAGCCCCTCTTATAGCGTTGCTAGTTGCAGGTGCAGTTGCAGGTTGTTCCATGTTGGGACATGGATATCATGGGATATCACAATATCTATTATTTAATTAATGCACATATATACTTGGTAAAGGGTGGAAGGCTCGGCCTTATGCTTGGTGTTTTGTTCCACTCTTGCCGCCCTAGTTTCCGTCATACCGATGTTATGTTCCTTGATTTTGCGTCCCTAACACGGTGAGGGTTTATGGGCCCCTCTTGACAGTTCGCTTTGAATAAAACTCTTCCAGCAAGGCCCAACATTGGTTTTCCATTTGCTCAACATAATAACTAAACTTGATATTAAATTTGACGCATAGGGAGTTAGCACTACCCGAGGAGTAATTCCACATAAATAGGGGGGCCAGTGCTTATGGTGTTGGTCCCAAACTAGAGCACTGTGCGGGGCCGCCCCGGGGCAACCTGGGTTATTTTCTTGGCACCTGTAGGCGTAGCTCATCCGGATGTGGCCTGAGACGAGATATGCGTGGCTACTATTAGGGTGTCGGCACACCAGGAGGTCTTGCTAGATTAGTTTTACCATTGTCGAAATGTCTTGTGCGCCGGGATTCCGAGTCTGAACGGAGGGTCCCATGATGGAGGATTGTCTCCGCTGATCATGAGCTTCTCATGGGCTAAGTTGGGACACCCCTGCAGGGTTTAAACTTTCGAGAGTCATGCCCACGGTTATGTGGTAGATGGGAATTTGTTAATATCGGTTGTAGTAGACTTGAAGTAAACCTGATTGAAATACACCAACCGCATGCGTAACCGTGACTGTCTCTTTTCAGGGAAGTTCGAGAGGAGAACACGGTTGGGTTATGTTTGAACGTAAGAAGTTCAGGATCACTTATTGATCATTACTAGTTTGCGACCGTTTGCGTAGTTTCTCATCTTACTCTTGTACTCGTAACTTAGCCACCATACATTGCTTAGTCGCTTGTTGCAACCTCACCACTTATCCTTTCCATACCCATTATGCTTTGCTAGTCTTGATACCCATGGTAATGGGATTGTTGAGTCCTCGTGGCTCACAGATTACTACAACAACAGTTGCAGGTACAGGTTATGCGATGTTCATGACGTGAGAGCAATGTTTACTTGTTTGGAGTTCTTCTTCTTCGTCAACCTTGGGTTACGTTCCTGGTCAGCAGCCTGGGCTAGCAGGGTGGATGTCGCTTGAGTTTCTGTTTATGGTTCATCCGTAGTCGTATGTTGGTCTCATGTATGATGTTTGATGTATTCATATGGCATTTGTATGCCTTTGTATGTATCCCCAACTATTATGTAATGGTACGATGTAATGGTATCCACCTTGCAAAAGCGTGTCATTATGCAGTTCTATCCTTGGTGGGACCTTCAAGTTCCTTTAGGATAGAGTCGCATATTGGGCGTGACATAAGTGTTATTGTGAATATGGTTAGTTCATAATCTTTGCTGAGAACCTGAACATTGGCTAGACATATTTGCAACAACAAGATCAAACAGAGTTTGTAAAAAAGTTTCTTTGTCACTTTCTGCTTGTCAACTGAATTGCTTGAGGACAAGCAATGGGTTAAGCTTGGGGAAGTTGATACGTCTCCATCGTATCTACTTTTCCAAACTCTTTTGCCCTTGTTTTGGACTCTAATTTGCATGATTTGAATGGAACTAACCCATACTGACGCTGTTTTCAGCAGAATTGCCATGGTGTTATTTTTGTGCAGAAATAAAAGTTCTCGGATTGACCTGAAAATTTACGGAGAATATTTCTGGAATATATAAAAAATACTGGCAGAAAAAGATACCAGAGGGGGGCCACCCAGGAGCAACAAGCCCTGGGGGAGTGCCTACCCCCTCCCCCCCTCCCCAATGCGCGCCCCCAGGGTTGTGGGCCCCCTGGACCGTCTACAACCCTAATTCCAACTCCATATATACCTATTCACGGACAAAAAAATCAAAGAGAAGGATTCATCGTGTTTTACGATACGGAGCCGCCGCCAGCTCCTGTTCTTCATCGGGAGGGCTGATCTGGAGTCCGTTCGGGGCTCCGGAGGGTGGAATCCGTCGCCGTTGTCATCATCAACCTTCCTCCATCACCAATTTCATGATGCTCACCGCCGGAAGTGAGTAATTCCATCATAGACTTGCTACGCGGTGATGGGTTCGATGAGATTTATTATGTAATCGAGTTAGTTTTGTTAAGGTTTGATCCCTAGTATCCACTATGTTTTGAGATTGATGTTGCTATGACTTTGCTATGCTTAATTCTTGTCACTAGGGCCCGAATGCCATGATTTCAGATCTGAACCTACTATGTTTTCATGAATATATGTGTGTTCTTGATCCTATCTTGCAAGTTGTAGACATCTATTACGAGTTATGATCTGCATACGCTAAGGTGACAATAATTGGGATTCTTTCCGGTGATTACCGTAGTTTGAGGAGTTCATGTATTCACTAAGTGCTAATGCTTTGTTCTGGTTCTCTATTAGAAGGAGGCCTTAATATCCCTTAGTTTCCTTATGGATCCCACTACCACGGGAGGGTAGGACAAAATATGTCATGCAAGTTCTTTTCCATAAGCACGTATGACTATATACGGAATATATGCCTACATTACATTGCTAAATTGGAGCTAGTTCTATGCCACCCTAGGTTATGACTGCTACATGATGAATATTATCCAACACAATTATCCATCATTGATCCAATGCCTACGAGCTTTTCACATATTGATCTTTGCTAAGTTACTTTTGTTACTTTTGCCACTGTTACCGTTACTTCCATACTAGTTTGCTACTAAAAACTTTGCTGAAGATATTAAGTCTTTCGGGTGTGGTTGAATTGACAACTCAACTGCTAACACTCGTGAATATTCTTTGCTCCCCTTGTGTCGAATCAATAAATTTGGGTTGAATACTCTACCCTCGAAAATGGTTATGATCCCCTATACTTGTGGGTTATCAGTCGGCGCCGCCAACAGATCGCGGCCGCTCCTCCCCTCCCCTACTCCCCTCCGTCGCCTCCCGCGTAGGCGACCGAGGGGCCCTAGCCCTAGCCGCCGGTCGTCCACGCCCTCCCCTCCCCCTCCTCCACCCTCGGTTGCCAATGCCGGCAAAGCCTGTGCGTCCGACGGTGGCGGCGGAGGTACTGCCTCCCCTCTCGGTTCTATGGGTGGCGCGGGACACCTCATCTCGAGGGTGTGATCCTGATCTGGATCATGGCGGCGATGATCTAGACGATGGCGCCCGGATGGACAACGACGGCGTGGCAGCCGGCCGACGTCTCGGCGGTGGCCTTGGCAATAGGGCTGGCGCAGTCGTTCCCGATCTGGGGTGGAGGGCTTGGGTTAGGGGCGGCGGCCCCTGGGATGGCCTCCCTATCCAGCGGCACAACGGAGCTGGAGGGCTGCCAGGGATCGGACCGGATGGTCGGAGATTCACCGGCGGGTTGGTGCTACGGCTTGTTGCACCGGTGGCCAATGGCGCCAAGCTGCTTCTTCCTCCAACCCATATTGCGTGCACTGCGTCTTACCGAACATGGTCGCGCTACTAGCCGGTTATCGGGTTGGCACGAAGCGGGAGGTGGGGATACGGATTGGGATAGTTCACATGTCCGTTCATGCCGGCCGCGATAGCGACGACACCTGATGGTGCCGCTTTTCTTCTTAGAGATGTCGTTCGGATTTGCCCTACCTTTTCCCACCTCAAGGTCTCTCGGGTGAAAACCCTAAGGTGGTGACGGCGCTCTTGGTGACGTGTCCTTCTTAAAGGCATCGTCTTGAGAGCTATGTGCTTGGGTGAGTCGGTAGTTGCAGATGGCGTGCCCCTCTTCCTCCAGGTGGTAGCTATTAGGAGGGAAACCCTAGGTCTAAGTCTCCCGGATCAAATGATGACGGAGACTTTGGTGTCGTTCTCTCTCCTGGGGGCATCATCTTGGAGTAGTGATTCACTAGAGAGGCCAATAGGTGGAGCAGTGTTACATCGACCGCAGTGAAGACGGTGGGTCTCAGTGGCATGGAGCAGTGGAGTCTCCGAGTTGGACGCGGCTTGATCGACACGTGTAGGTTGGTGGAGCTATCTGATGTCGTGCTGATGTCGATGGCAGATAGGACTATCAAGATCTATGCAGTGATTCCTCCTGTAGACGGGGTGGCGAAATATGGCGGTGGCGGATCCTTCAGCATGCGCAGGCGGTGGCCTGTTTATCATTCAACTTCTTAGAGTACCTTTGACCTTCAACAGCTTGCATGCCTACAACCAATTTGTAGGAAACACTGGACAAACGCTATTTAATTAAAACAGGAGGAATCATATAGTACCTCCATAGGCAAATATACAAGCCGAGAATCAATTCCAGATTGTAGTTGTATATGTCCTCGAAGTACTGAACGACTGTCATTCTTGTTCCTCTCTCATCAACAGGAAATCTAACAACAACAAAATAACATGAGTAAAATAACATTAGAGAGAGAAAGTAACCACCATGCATTAATGCTAAAAGGACACTATAGGGTAAACATGCATATGGGAAATTCTGCAGGTATCATTTTACACACTAAAGAAATATCTAAGATGTTGTAAGATCAATTAATACAGATAGACCATTGCTATGTTACAAAAATCAAATGCATGGGCCTCACGTAGAATGTTGTATCCAAAGCTATTCACCTACCTAATTCCTCACACACCAACATCAACAAACAAGCAACGAAGGCCCCAAGTCTACAAGCGACATCTTTCCATCAAGACAATGGGCTGATTTGTTGTTCTAGAACATAGAGAGTAATGACAAAATCGAAAATATAATATCATGCGAAAAACATTATTACTTCGGCTGGCTCTTTAGATGAGTAATCCCTGTTATCTTCTATTTTCTGATTTGGTCTTTCTGGTGGTTTGTTTCAACACGAACACCACGCGGGCTTTGTTTATCTGCATACGTTGTAGTCTACATAACATGGCTCCTTTTAAGTTGTTGAGTTTAAAGAAATAGTACCTTCGCATGGTCCATGTCCGTTAGCGGCCATGAGGCTTCACGTAAGTCGAGTTGCTCTTGCACAAATGGGATCATAGTCACATGCTTGAAACATGATGTAGCAAATATATCTAAATAACAAAGTGTGGATTAGACAAATAAGGCAAGAGTCCTCACGGTAGATAAAACCATGGTTTGTAAGGCGGTATGGCGACCTAAGGCGAGCACCACCCACTCTAGTACCTAGTCGACGCCTAAACGCCTAAGGCGGGAATATTTGTAAGGCGTTGCGCCTTATTGCCTAAGTGTCTAAGGCGGAACGAGCAATGTATAAAACCCTACAACTCTCCAAGTACTAACAGATGTGGCATTATAGTAGATAAAACCCTAGAAATCGCCATGTCTCAATGGCTAGCACACAGAAAAAATCACCATGGCTCGACACGTTGAGGCACACCCAGGAGTTGGTTTTGGGAGGGGCGAAGGGATCCGTACCTCCTGCCTGCTCAATCGCCATGGCCAAAGCAGGGCTAGGGTTGGGGTTGCTTCATGATCAGAGAGAGATGCTCTCCTGCAGCAGAGAAGAGAGGGAGCTTCACAAAAAGAGAACCAACTCTAAATCAAACACACAAACACAAAGTGAATGGGAACCAATGGATGGAAGAATGGGCACGGAGTATATTAGTACCAATTTTCAAGAACAAGGGGGGTTTTCAGAGTTGTACTAATTGTCGTGGAAGTAAGCTAATGAGCCATATAATGAAGCTATGGGACAGAGTCATTGAGCACCGTTTAAGAAGAATGACAAGCGTGACCAAAAATCAGTTTGGTTTCATGCCTGGGAGGTCGACCATGGAAGCCATTTTCTTGGCACGACAACTTATGGAAAGATACGGGGAGCAAAAGAAGGACTTACATATGGTGTTCATTGACTTGGAGAAGGCCTATGATAAGATACCGCGGAATCTCATGTGGTGGGCATTCGAGAAACACAAAGTCCCAGCAAAGTACATTACTCTCATTAAGGACATGTACGATAATATTGTGACAAGTGTTCAAACAAGTGATGTCGACACTGATGACTTCCCGATTAAGATAGAACTACATCAGGGGTCAGCTTTGAGCCCTTATCTTTTTGCCTTGGTGATGGATGAGGTCACAAGGGATATACAAGCAGATATCCCATGGTGTATGCTCTTTGCGGATGATGTGGTGCTAGTTGACGAAAGTCGGACGGGGGTAACTATGAAGTTAGAGTTATGGAGACAAACCTTGGAATCGAAAGGGTTTAGTCTTAGTAGAACTAAAACCGAGTACATGATGTGTGGTTTCAGTACTACTAGGTGTGAGGAGGAGCACTACCGGAATCGCCCCCTATGCCGACGGCCAGGGCCGTCGGCATAGCCCTGCTTCCCGTCGGGACAGACCTATGCCGATGGCCCCCGTCAGCATAGAGCCGTCGGCAACATATATGTCGGCACAGCCAGGGAGGCCGTCGGCATAGAAAAGTCGTCGGCATATATGCTACGCCGACGGGGGCCGTACATCTATGCCGACGGCCCCGGCCGTCGGCAACGATCGCGCCTAACGGCGGCCGCCGTCAAGTTTGCCCAATGACAGGTCGCCATGTGGCACCCCTATGCCGACGGCCTAGCTGTCGGCTTAGTCAAGAACTACGCCGACGGCGAGGCCGTCGGCATAGGTTTGCCACGTGGCGACTAGACGCTGCTCGTGGATCAGGGCTATGCTGACGGCTAGGCCATCGGCTTAGTTTGAAACTAAGCCGACGGCCTAGCTGTCGGCATACTCCTTCGTACAGAGCTCCCAGTAGCTGACACGTGGGACCTATGCCGACGGCCTAGCCGTCGGCTTAGTTAAAAAATTATGCCGACGGCTAGGCCGTCGGCATAGGTGCCACGTGTCAGCTACTCGGAGCTCACGCCAGCCCTATGCCGACGGCATAGCCGTCGACATAGTTTGCTTTTGAATTTTTTTTCTTTTTTCTGTTTGTTTTCAAATCAATTCAATTCAAATAATAGCACATATCAGCAGATATATGATGGAATAGACATATAGAACACAACGAACATAAGCATAAGCATCATCACAACAATAATTGCATAAGCGTCATCACACACAAGTCTCTAAATGATCATCATCACAACCAACATAAGCATAAGCATATAGAAAAGCACAGAAGTGATCTAAATGATCGTCACCACACACAAGTCATCTCAAGCATCATCACCACACACAAGGCTTAAGCGCCAGGACGTCAAGCACCGCGGAGGTCGTCACTGCCAAGATCGTCGAAGCCCAGGTCGTCACTGCTAGCGGCAGTGCTACTGCCAAGACCGCCTCCACCTCCGCCTCCGTGGATCGGAGTGGTCGGGCTCCGTGTCTCCGGAGTGCTCCGAAGACCACCGCCAACGGTAGATCCACCTGTTCCCTGGATGTTGAAAAGACATATTAACAGGATATATGACTATGTTGAAAGGCATGACATGCTTTGGGTGAATAGATTGGGGATGAACTAACCCGCGAGGGGCCAGCGTTCTGTGCCACAAACTCCTCAAAGGTCAGCAGCACTGGTTGTGCTGGAGGGCATTGTGCTAGAGGGAACTGAGGACACCTGCCG
This sequence comes from Triticum urartu, assembly GCF_003073215.2. NCBI lineage: Eukaryota > Viridiplantae > Streptophyta > Magnoliopsida > Poales > Poaceae > Triticum > Triticum urartu. Next base: position 34,178,743 of record NC_053028.1, on the reverse strand, counting down.
GCCGCCATTTCCTGAAAAGCCTGCTGCATCTGGCTATCCCTCTGCACTTGGCGTTCATAAAGCCTCTGATGCCACGCCATGGTCTCCTGGTGTGTGTACTCCAGGTAGGCCTACTGTATGCCATGATGGAACTCATAAAACTACTAAATGCGGAAAATAAAGTGAGCAATGAAGATAAAAGGGAAAATACTTACAGATTGTTGCTCCTGAAAGAGAGACTGTGCACTGGTCACTGGCTGGCTCGTGCGCTGGCTCAGGCTCGGGTCGATCCGACAAAGCTGTGTGTAGGAGATAGTAGGAGTGATCACAGCATCGAGAACCGCCTCCCGACCGTGCTCCTTGGGCCCCATGCTCACCACCGCCCTTTCATCCAGAGCCGTCGCAATGGGGTCAGGTGTGCCAGGATGTAACTTCAGATATGCTGTGGAGTAGGCCTTCATGTTCCCCGCGGTCTTCTTGCCGTAGTACTTGGGCTCGCCAGGCTTGGAGTCCTTTCGCGTATGGGCGATCTCCCACGCCTGCATGTCTGAGAGCGGCCGCTTCAGTTTCTCCTCCTGCACCACCAAACAGAGGTTAGTCATACATAAGAAAGTGATGGTAAATAGAAGAAGAAGAATGTTTAATGGGGTTAGTCATACATTAACTGCCTTGTGGAGATAGTGGTTTCAGTTTCCCTGAGCATGTACTCCCTCCGTCCCTCGGTTAGCCTTATTTTTGGTTCTCATAGCCGCCCAGGCTCCAGCCTCATCACACCAAAGATCCACCAATGCCGCCCAGGACTCGTCTTTTCCATAACACCAATTTGGACACACCTACATAATAAAAGCATAATGGCATGTAGGTGTGTCCAAATTGGTGTTATGGACGCATAAAGCATAAAGCATAATGTACCACAACGTAATGAAAGCATAATGAAAGCATAATATATGAAAGCATAATGAAAAATCTTTTATACTTACCGCCAAGAACTCGGGCCTCTCCAAGGTAATGCCCATCCTCCGCGCTTCTTCCTTGGTCATCTTCACACCAAGAACGTCGTGGTAGTATGTGGAGATGGCCACATAGCGCACCTCGTACTGCATCTGGCGGGCCTTCTTCTTGCATTGGCGCAGCACGATTTGGTCCGCTCTAGCCCTGTGCTCCGGAAGAACTCGATAGAATTTCTACAATCATGCATGAAACAAGAATGGAAGAAGCCATGAGTTAAATCATTCATGAAACTAGAATGGACTTGTGCTTCTGAAGAGAACTCGCCCAGAAAGTAGTGATCACGGCCTTGGCATGGGTCTCATGGTCCGCGTGGTGGGCCGCTTCCCAGTGGTCCCAGCTCGTGGCCAAAACCCGACGATCCGGCTGCCTGACTGGATCCGGAAAGTACAACCCCGACCAGTATAACTTCATCAAGACGGTGATGAGGCCGTTGGGAATACGGACCCCTTTAGAATATATCCAGTTGCTGCAAAAGAATGAACTATTAGCATGTGACAAGCAAAATAAATAACAACCGGAATAAGCATGTGACAAGCAAAATAATGAAATTATTACAAAGTGGCACTTACTCTTTTCCCGTGGGCTCAATGAGCCACTTCTGCTCCTCAGTAGCAGGAACCTGCTTTGGTAGCTTTGCGTTACCGCGCAGCCACCCCTTGTTGTCAACCCCCTTCCCGTCACCACCATCATCCCCGCCACCACCCTCCTCCTCGCCTGCCTCCCCCTCCCCAACCTCCTCCTCCTCGCCTGCCTCCTCCTCCACCTCCTCCTCCTCCTCGTCCTCCTCCTCCCTAGAGTGTACCTCACTAGAGGAGGGCCTCGAAGACAACACCCCTAAGTTGGTGTGGGTGCGCTCTTTCTGGTCGCGACCCCCTGTAGTGGCTCTCCCCCCACCACCTCGCCCTCTAGAGGCTCTCCCCCCGCCCCCTCCTCCTCTAGGGGCACCTCTCCCTCGACCTCCCTGTGAGGAGTTATCGTCAAGTAGCCAAGGGGGAGGATTACGTGCTCGACCACTCCGACTAGGCAGGCCGACGACCTTGTATAGGAAACCCACGTTGTCGGCCTTCCCCTTTCCCATGTTCCACGAACCTGCATTGAAAAGAGAATAAGCAATTAGTAAATTAATGAAATGAAGGAAAAGGCATGATAATAAACACATTAATAAAAATGCATAAAAAGGCATATTCCTAAACTATAGAAAAAAAGACTTGAAACGTACATCTGCTAGAACCCATATGAATCATCACTGTTGTAACCTCTTTCTCGGTCCGTCTCATCATCACTATCAATCATATCATCTTCGTTGTCCGAAGGAGGTGGAGGCTCTTCCTCGTCGTCAGTGTCTTCGTTTAACTTTTCTAGCATAAGTATGTCATTTTCATTGACAATGGTCTCACCATCATTCCGTGCATCATCGACGTTTGGATCCACATCATCATCACCCAATGGTCTAGCGTCATCGTTTCTAACCACATCATCATCATCATCAGGTTGCTCTTGATAGAACACTCCCTCGTATGTCATGGGGTTAATGTTGTAGTAATCGTCTTCATTCGGGTCTGGTAGCTTACCATGTGGCGACACCTTGAACACAACTTCCCAACCCTTTAGATACACTTTCTGGCATGGGTAAGGCAGATAATATACTTGTGTGGGTAGCCGCAATGAAGAGATCGGCTCCGGCATAGACGGTTGATGGTTTAACTTCGACCAAACCAATGGAAGGCGTATGTTTTACCCCCTCCCGCGGATCGAACCATCAGCATTTGAACACAGGTAGACATGGGGTCTCACGCCCCTGGCGGAATTTAACCTCGTATATATTTTGTACCCTTCCATAGTAGTCTACTGAATTTTGACCGGGGGTGTACACTCTGGTATTTATAGTTTTGGGGTCGGGCCGGCGGTTTTGGTGCTCCTCTGTATGGAAGCGATACCCATTCTGTCAGGACCCCGATCCTAAGTCACACCGATCTAGCATGTAACACATCATATCACTTTGCGGCCTCACGCACGGTATTCCCACGGGTGCCACCTTACCTGGCTTAGGACCGTTTGCGCCTTTTGGCTCACGTATATGATAGTGTCGCTAGCATCCATATGACAAAGAACCCGGGCCGACATGCCTAGTCGTGAACCCAAAGCGGCACTAATCCATGGGGACAGGCATACATGAATCAACTTCGAGCATGCCGGTCAACAGCGTGTGAATCCGGGCTGTAGCACTGGGCTAACAGGACTCCGGATGTCACCGCGTGACATTTCCCCGAAGGGACAGACACAGGAATGAAGTGAAACACACGCCGGCCAGTCAAGTGTCCTGAGCAGTAGTGCTGGGCTAGCAGGACTCTGGTGAACCAGGCTGTAGCGGACTACTATGGCTCATGGAAGCACTAGACTACATTTCCCATAAGAGAGGCTGCCAAGGATAAACAACAAGATTGTCGGATCCCACGCATACCAAGCATTTCAATCATACACACAATATGCTCGATATGTGTAAATACAACATGGCATCACAACATAACTCTACGACTCAAAGTATTTATTCATTAGGCTCCGAGGAGCGAGATATTACAAACATGGGTCTCATGACCCAAAAAACAGAGCATACAAGTCAAAGCACAGGTGGAAGCTTAACATGTCTGAGTACAGACATCTACAAATGAAAAGGCTGAGAAGCCTGACTATCTACCAGATCCTGCCGAGGGCACAAGATCGTAGCTGAGGTATCAAGCTAAACGTCGAAGTCCACACGGAACTACTAGCGAGACTGACGTCTCTCTGCAAAACATAAAATAGGCAAACATGAGTACAAATGTACCCAGCAAGACTTACATCAGAACTAGCTACATATGCATCAGTATCAACAAAGGGGCGGTGGAGTTTGACTGCAGCAAGCCAGCTTTGACTCAGTGGCTATCCTAAACTATGACTGCAAGTAACTCTTTTGAGGTGGCGCACACGAGTCCACATATTCGCCATATCAATATACCACTATGGATCCGCTCCCGTCTTCCTACGAGAACGCCATCCATAGCACTCACACTTATCTTGCGCATTTTAGAGTATCCACTTTCACTTGTCTATGAACTGTTATAGGCAACCCAGAAGTCCATTACCACGGACATGGCTATTCGAATAGATCATTTATAACCCTGCAGGGGTGTACTTCTTCACACATGTTTCCACCACTTAGCGCCTGCACACGACATGTGCTCGGCAGACTTCAAGCGAAAGCCGACGTGGGTGTAGACCATGACCTAACTAACCACACAAGTCTATAGTCCAGGTTTATCACCTATTCGGATTCCATCCATGAGGAGATCCGGCCGGAGTTTCGCTCACAGCCCCAAACGATGTGTGCAGGGTTCCCGGGACACCAAACGGGCGCCCGGTACACCGTGCCACGTGCCTACCACAACACATCCCACCCCTATGGTCAGCACTGCGTGCGGCCCCCAGCATACTACAAACACCAGAAACTACTTGCAACTCCTGGACAGAGGACGAGAGGGGTCAGTAAGTCGAGCGGGGTCATATTTCAGGGCCCAAGTGTGGTAGTAGTTGTTCCATGGATCACAAACACAGAACTCAGTTCCTGAGGATGGTTTCAATGAGACAACCCACCATGTACTCCTACATGGCCTCTCACCGCTACCTTTACCAAATCGTGTTCACACACTTAGCTTATACACAGTAGGACATGTTCAACACCATTCCAATTCATTCCCGATGAATCAGACCCGACTCAACTCTAAGCAGTAGCAGGCACGACAAACAAGCATGAATGAGTAGGCACATCAAGGCTCAAACAACTCCTACTCATGCTAGTGGATTTCATCTATTTACTGTGGCAATGACAGGTCATGCAAAGGATAAAGGGGTTCAGCTACTGCAGCAAGTAACAGATGAATCGCTGTTGTCCTAATGTAGTAAAAGAGAGCAGGAGCGAGAGAGTGGGACTGTATCGGAATGAATAAGGGGGTTTTGCTTGCCTGGCACTCCTGAAGATAATATAGTTCTTCATCGGTGTCATCGAATAATCGTCGGAACATCGTCTACTGAGAGGGGACAGTTATCGGCAACAGAGAAAGAACACAATCAATGCAATGCAACAATATGATGCATGGTCATGACATGTCAAAATGCTATGATTTGAGCTAATGTAGCTGGCAATGATTTAAATGGAGTTGGTTTGAACGCAAGATTCAAATTCAAACTCCACATAAGGCATTTCAAATGCCATTAATTCAAATTGTCATATACAGTAGCTTTAGGTTGCTCAAAAATGCATGCAAATGCCATAAAGAGATTCTTTGGATTTTTCTGATAATTTTTCATATATAAATCTTTTCAATCTGAGTTATAGATTAATTTCTATGATTTTTAGAAGTTTTAGCTATTTTCTGGAATTTCTTGAATTATTTAAATTCCAGAAAATCATTAACTGCGTCAGCATGATGTCGGTGTGACGTCAGCAAGTCAACATGGGCGGCCCAGGTCAAACTGACCAGTGGGTCCCGCGTGTCAGTAGCTAAACTAAACTAGCTAGGTTTAGTTAACCCTAATCTAGGTTAGTTAGCAGGGCGGCCCCACCTGTCATTGAGCCAGGGGAGGTCAAACCCCTGGTCAGCGGGGTCAAAGCCGCCGGACTTGGTCCACGGCTCGACGCCGGCGATGACAGACACGGCGGAGGGCGTCGGGTTTTGCCGTCCGGTGACCAAACAAGCGGCGGAGAGGCTCTACGTGTAGCTGGCGCTCTTCCGCATCCAACGGGACCGGAGTCAGCGGCTGGGGTGGCCGGAAACGGCGGCGGCGACCTCAACAGCGGCGGCCGGAGCTCGGGCGCCGACCGACTCAACGCTACGGTGCACTAGGGGAGGAACTGGTGGGTGCTACGTGCTCCTGGGGAAGTACTGAACACGGGGACATGCTCAGGCACGAGCTATGGCATCAGTAGCCGTGGTGGCGCCATGGCCGGCGATAGTGAGGTCTCGGGCTTGACGGAAGCGACAGCCAGAGGGGGCAAATGAGCACGGGGAGAGAGGGGTTCGGCGTAGTGGCTCACTGCGGTTGTAGGGGGCGTCGAAGTGGGCTCGGGGAAGCACGGACGGCATCATGGTGTTGCCGGCGATCTCGGCGACCGGAGGGAGAAGAAGGTGATGCAGGCGGTGATGCAGAGCGGCCGAGCTCACGTGACTCATCGAGGAGGAAGAGGGCATCGTGGCGGAGCTTCTTGGCGCGTCGGCGGGGCATGGGGTGGCCGCGGCAGCAGCAAGCGGCGGCGACGGGCTCGCTCGGCTTTGGGAGAGGGAGCGAGAGAGGCGAGGCAGGGAGAGAGAGGAGCGGTCGAGGGGGGTCCAGGGGTCTGCGTGGCGATGCCAGAGTCGTCCAGAGCATCGGAGGGTGCACGCAGGCAGGCAGGAGGTGGCCAGCGCGCGCGGCGACCACGTGCCCTGCCTACTGGCGTGAGGAGGAAGACGACAGAGGGCTGCGGTGCTGGTTGGGCTGCACAGTTGGGCCGCCAGGTGGGCTAGGTGAGCTCTTCTCTCTCTCTCTTTTCTAATTATTGATGTTTTCTATTATTCTGTAAACTTTAGGGCATTATTAAAAATGCCAGGGCATTACCAAAAATCATGAAACTAATCATGGCTACTGTTTAGAATATATCCAACAGTAAACATTTTAGTTTATGATTATTTGAGCATTTAAAATATTTTATACCATTTAAATGCCCAAATGCAAATACAATATGAATTAATTCAAAAATCCAGAATGGCCTAGAAATATGTGCATCATTTTTGGCAAAGGTTCTAGACCAATTCAAAAATGATGGACATTTATGAAGGGCATTTTGGGTTCATTGAAATATTTTTATTTTGATCCTAGTTGAAATTATTATCTACTAGGGCTTGAACAATCCCCAATTCAAATTTCAAACAAATATAGACATGATACATGGATGCTTATGCAACTAGTTGCAATTAGGTTCTAGGGCTGTGACACATTCACATCATACTTTTTACATGTCATGAGGGCAGGGTCAAAACCCATGGAAACCCATCTCAATTCATCATCCATAGATATGTTCGGATCTTTTCCCTACAAGTATAATGGAAATTGTTGCGTGCATTAGTTCGGTTAACTAATAAATGTTGAACTAGGTATTTAATAGGGGAGTGTGGAAAATTACTTTCTCCATGAACAAAGCAACAAAAATTTTACGTCCAGGGTTTCCATGACGGAGAAGAGTAAGTGTCTCTGCCTCAGTAGGAGGATTCACTCCCGTCCATTCCTCTTGAACGAAATCACTAAAAAAATAAAAGCGGTGTTAGACCGGGACTAAGTGAACATGGAACATGATGATGTGGAAGACATAAAGGAATGGTGTAGTGGTATTACCTCATCCACACTTCCTCAACTTCCTTGATGTTGTGCAAGATATAGAACATGAGGTCCTCCCACTCTTGTCATGGCATGTTATAAGATTTCGAGGCCCCGGCCCTCCCACCTTGCGCGTTGAATAGATCGAGCCTGGGTTGATACTTGGGCTCTTCTATATTGTATCGAGGCACCTTGTTATGCAGATGGGGAACGTGGTCTGGATAGTATGATGTCCTGAGGTCTGACACCTCCTCTAGGATAACTGCCTCAGCTATGGAAGCTTCAATCTTAGCTTTGTTTCCACATTTCCGTCGGAGATGCTTGTTCTGCCTCTCAGGGCCGTACTGCCAGCGATTCTGCACAGGCCCCCCCAACAATACCTCGTTCGCGAGGTGCAGAATGAGATGTGTCATCGGAGTAAAGAAGCCTGGCGGAAAGATCTTCTCTAGCTTGACTATCAACTCCGGTGCCTTCTTATGCAATTTTTCAATCACCTCTTTACTTACTTCTTTAGCACAAAGCGTGCGGAAGAAATGGCTAAGCTCGGCAAGCACTTGCCAGACATGCTCGGGGACATAGCCTCGCACCATCACCGGCATTATCCGCTCAATCCATACATGGTAGTCATGACTCTTCAGGCCGGTCACTTTTCCCGTTGAAAGATTGACTCCCTTACTTATATTTGATGCATAACCATCGGGGAACTTCAAAATTTGTTTCAGCCAGATAAGTACTTCTTTTTTTCCTGGCGGTTTAAGGACAAAGTCAGCATCTGGCTTGAACCAGTTTTTTCGACCGCCTGTGGGAGGCTTCATGTTCAACTGTGGTCTATCACAAATTCTCTATTGATCGGCTCTAGCTTTAACGTTATCCTTCGTCTTATCAGGAATGTTGAGGATCGTTTTGAAAAGGGACCCTGCCACATTCTTTTTGGTGTGCATCACATCAATATTGTAAGGAAGTTTGAGGTCCTTGAAATAGGGAAGCTGCGAGAAGGGGGTAATGTGAGTCCAGTTGTGCGTCTCACCATATCCCTCGAAGCCTTTGGCTTTGCCTTTGCCTTTGCCTTTGACTTTAGGCTTGAGAGCTTTTAGCTGAGCAAGAACATCTGCCCCTGAAAATGTTGGAATCTCGGTTACTTCATGAACAACCCGGCCTTTCGTGAAGTTCTTCTTGTCTTCCCTGTCTGGATGGTCTGGAGGGAGGAACTGTCGATGCAGGTCAAAGGCTACATACTTGCCACCCTTACTCAGCCAAATCATTCGCAGAGCCTGCATGCACACTAGGCATGGCATCTTCCCACTTGTACACCATCCGCAGAATAGAGCATAGCCGGGAAAATCATGCATGCAATAGTGCAAGCAAACTTTCATCAAGAAATTTCTCTGCAGATCCCGGTCATATGTCAACCTCGGAAAGTACCAAGAATGGTGCAAAGCATCCACAAGCGGCTGCATAAACACACCCAATTGCTTCCCCGGGTATTCAGGCCCCGGAATGATGAGCGACAAGAACATGGTCTTCCGTTGCATTAGGGCACCGGGAGGAAGATTGAGCGGAATTAGAAACACAGGCCAGCAGCTGTATGGATTGGACGACATACCATATGGATTCAACCCATCACCTGATATGGCTATTCTGACATTCCCAGCCTCGGCTACTTCCTCGGGGTATTCTTCATCGAACGACTTCCATGCTTCCCCTCCTGATGGATGTACGATTTGTTTTGGATTGTACCTTATACCTTCCTTGTGACACTTCATCATTTTGGCAGACTCCTTCGTGATGAAAAGGCGTTGCAGTCTTTTTATAAAATCAAGATACCGAAGAACCTTAATGGGGATGGTTAGCTGCTTTTTCTCACCATCCTCACCGACCACCTCAATGTACCGAGACGAACCGCACTTCCTACAGTACTTGTCATCCGCATACTCGTGCCTAAACAAAAGGCAATTCTTCGGGCAAACATCTATTTTCTCATAATCCATAGAGTGCCTTCATGATTTTCTTTGTATCGTACATGCTTTTCGGCAGTTCATGACCCTCAGGGAGGCTGTTAGCCCATACTCCCAGGAATGCTTCGAAGCATTTCTGGCTAGCCGTACTCAGCCTTGACTGCAATCAGTTGCGAGATGGCATCCAGCTGAGATATTTTCGCACCCACATAAAGAGGTTTCTTCGACGAGGCCAAGACCTCCAAGAAGGCCTTTGCGGTTGCCTCTGGCTCCTCCAGTTCATTCTCTGAAGGTGTCGTATTTGCCGTTTCTGCAACAATGACATCATCTAGCATGTCCCTGACCCCGTCGTCCTCATATCCATCGATGTGTTTTCGCATCACCTCCTCTCTACCACGGTCCTGCTCGGCTATGTTTATCAGCGGCATGTCAAAGTTTGGCATATATCCGTGCGTGCGAAGGTGCTCACTCATGTCCGTCTGATTTCTACGGTGATGTCTAGCACATCTCGCACAGGGGCATGGTGGGATAATTCTCATTGGACGATGGAATATCTCCTTCAACTATACATCGGTTTTCGCGATCCACTCTGATGTTACTCGATTCCGACGGATAAAACCACTGTACATCCACTGATTATCTGCCATCCTCTGCTTTTTTGCAAGCCACACAACATAATTAAGGATTCACTTAAATTAATCACATCAAATTTTCAGTTTCTACTGCGTTGAATCCACCTACATCTCTAATAGGTAAAGATGGGTCCTAATCCCACCCGAGGATGTGTAGATTGAGTACGTTCTCCATTCTACCCTGTTCCGAGACAAAATTTCAGCAGCACCTCCCCGTTGGTCTCCAAATACACGTCTCGGCAAATAGCCGAGAGAATGTGCTCCGGAGAACAATGGGGAGGCGCCGCCGAAATCCTGTCTCAGAACGGGGTAGAACAAGGAGAACATACCCAATCTACACATCCTCGGGCTATCCATGGAAAAAGCTGGACAATCTGAAAGAGCTGCGGTGATAAATATGCAATTGAATGCATATTTATCGATGCAACCCTTTCGGACGGGAGACGCCTAGGTTACGCCACTTGACTTGAGAATGAAATCTAGTAATATGAAAAAATGGAGGAGATGGACTTGTAGCTCACCCTCGGTTGTAGAGGAAGTAGTCGAACAGCAGAGGGATGCTCAGGGGGACCAACGCGTCAGACACCAGTCACTCCAATGAATGCAACACCACAAAGCCTGCAAATTCCATCGCGACAAATAATTAGAACATCACAACTCATAGAGCATATTTAAAACATTTAAACATGCATTCAATTATTTTTGCATCATGTAGGCAAAAAAACTAGAGGGACTCATCATCTATTCGTCACATATTCATCATCATCATCTATCCATCTATATATCATGATGTAGTATCCACTCATCTATCCATCTATATATCAACAACAATTTTTTTCTCAACTAACCTATCAACAAAATTTTTATATCTTATAATCCATCTATCTAACTATTTATATATCTAACTAATCTATCCATCTAAACCCTGAACTAACAAACCTAACGTAGCAGCAACAAGTAGCAAGCAGCGGCAGCAGCAGGAAGCAGCAACCAGCGGCTGCAGCAGGAAGCAGCAACCAGCGGCAGCAAGCAGCAAGCGACAGCGGTAGCAGCAAAGCAGCAGCAGGGGGCTCACTGGCGAAGCAGAGGCGGGGCAGCGACGAGGTCGGGGTGGAGAAGGGCGGCGACGGGCGGGGTAGTGGCGTCGGCCGCTGGCGCAGTCGGGGACGGGGCGGCCGCAGCCGGGGATGGGCCGCCGGGGACGGGCGGCCGAGGACGGGGACGGGCCGGCCCAGCGGTGTCGACGGCGGTCTTGGGGCGCCGCGGCCACTGGGGGCGGTGCGGCGGTGGTGGGGGAGGGGATGGGGAGCGCCGGAGTTGGGGGAGGGGATGGGGGTGACGGCGCGGCGAGGGTCGGGATAGGGCGGCGGCGGCAGCGAGGGTGAGGCAGCGGCGAGGGTCAGGATAGGGCGGCGGCGGCGGCGCGGGTGGGGATCGGGGTCGGGCGGGGGAGAGACGGTGCGGGGGAGGAAGAATGAGTGGAGGGGGTGGGTGCGGCTGTGGATAAGGTCAGCCTATGCCGACGGCTTAGCCGTCGGCATAGGTACTTTGCATTTTTTTTTATTACGGCATATTTTTATTTTTATTTTTTATTACGGCATATTTGTGAGCTCCGGTATTCATTAGACTTGTGCTAAGAAAATGGACAATTATGGTGAAACGTTCAGTTACCGGCCCGGTGCCCGGGTGTAAGCTGTGGTGGCCGTTTCCCCCCTCCGAGACATGGCGGCAGCGACGCCCGTGAGGGGGGCACACCCCGAAGCCACATGTCGGGTGCCTGAGCGTGCCACCATGCTTCCACAAGCATAGGAGGGCCCACTGCAACACCTGGTGGCATTGCTACCCCCCCTCCGGTACCCCGTCCCGTCTAACCCTGACACAGACGACCGCCGGATCTAACTCTTTGACTTCCGCCGGAATGGGTCTGACCGGTGGACCTTTTCACCTGGTTCTCATAGCCTAGCCCATAGCTGCACCCCCCAACACCATCCCGACCCAACCCACCCAAAGATACCCTCCGTGTCAGCCCGACGTGGCCGTGCACCTGGAGGGGGAAACGGACGCGTCGGGTCTACACGGAGGGGATCTTGTTGTGGGTCTGCCCCGGATGTTGCTCCAAAGTGTTCCTATGGGCTGACCTAACACAATCGGGTGGAGAGGTCCAGTGCTCAAAGCCCGTCCGTGCAAAGTCAAAGGGCTAGATCCCGTGGTCAAACGCCAGAGGGTTAGGCGGGACGGGGGCCCTGGGGGTAGCAATGCCACCGGAGCGTCGCACCGGGACCTCATACATGCGGGGTGGTGTGGTGGCATGTCCGAAGAGGCGGCATGCGTCTCCGGGGTGTGCCCCCCCTCACGGACGGCGATGACACGGTAGTAGACGTTCTGCGGTAACGATGCGACGTGAATATTATTAAATACTCGGAGCGCGATAAAATCATGAGTTTTTAACACGACATGGGCACATGTGCTATAGGACTGATGGTAATTTTTCATAATTTTTCATGATGGAGAAGTATCTGAACACTTCCCTCTACGCGGATTGCTCTTCGCGTGTCTACGACTGTGGCCAGTGGCCTCCGGGGGCTAGCATGCCGCCAAATGTTACGTAGGCGGCCTATCACAAGTCTGGAAGTGTTGTGGCGGGTGCAAACGCCCAGCACGCATCTCCGGGGTGTGCCCCCCCCCTCTCACAGACGGCGCCGCCGCCGGCACCTGGAGGGGGGAAACGGACGCGTCGGGTCTACACGGAGTGGATCTTGCTGTGGGTCTGGCCCGGATGTTGCTCCAAAGTGTTCCTATGGGCTGACCTAACACAACCGGGTGGAGAGGTCCAGTGCTCAAAGCCCGTCCGTGCAAAGTCAAAGGGCTAGATCCCGTGATCAAACGCCAGAGGGTTAGGCGGGACGGGGGCCCTGGGGTAGCAATGCCACCGGAGCGTCGCACCGGGACCTCATACATGCGGCGTGGTGTGGTGGCATGTCCGAAGAGGTGGCACGCGTCTCTGGGGTGTGCCCCCCTCACGGACGGCGATGACACGGTAGTAGACGTTCTGCGGTAACGATGCGACGTGAATATTATTAAATACTCGGAGCGCGATAAAATCATGAGTTTTTAACACGACATGGGCACATGTGCTATATGACTAATGGTAATTTTTCATAATTTTTCATGATGGAGAAGTATCTGAACACTTCCCTCTACGCGGATTGCTCTTCGCGTGTCTACGACTGTGGCCGGCGGCCTCCGGGGGCTAGCATGCCGCCAAATCTTGCGTAGGCGGCCTATCACAAGTCTGGAAGTGTTGTGGCGGGTGCAAACGCCCAGCACGCGTCTCCGGGGTGTGCCCCCCCTCACAGACGGCGCCGCTGCCGGCACCTGAAGGGGGGAAACGGACGCGTCGGGTCTACACATAGGGGATCTTGTTGTGGGGCTGGCCCGGATGTTGCTCCAAAGTGTTCATATGGGCTGACCTAACACAACCGGGTGGACAGGTCCACTGCTCAAAGCCCGTCCGTGCAAAGTCAAAGGGCTAGATCCCATGGTCAAACGCTACAGGGTTAGGCGGGACGGGGGCCCTTGGGGGTAGCAATGCCACCGGAGCGTCGCACCGGGACCTCATACATGCGGGGTGGTGTGGTGGCATGTCCGAAGAGGCGGCATGCATCTCCGGGGTGTGCCTCCCCTCACAGACGGCGATGACACGGTAGTAGACGTTCTGCGGTAACGATGCGGCGTGAATATTATTAAATACTCAGAGCGCGATAAAATCATGAGTTTTTTACACGACGTGGGCACATGTGCTGTAGGACTGATGGTAATTTTTCATAATTTTCCATGATGGAGAAGTATCTGAACACTTCCCTCTACGCGGATTGCTCTTCGCGTGTCTACGACTGTGGCCGGCGGCCTCCGGGGGCTAGCATGGCGCCAAATCTTGCGTAGGCGGCCTCTCACAAGTCTGGAAGTGTTGTGGCGGGTGCAAACGCCCGTCACACGTCTCCGGGGTGTGCCCCCCCCCTCACGGACGGCGCCGCCGCCGGCACCTGGAGGGGGGAAACGGACGCGTCGGGTCTACACGGAGGGGATCTTGCTGTGGGTCTGGCCCGGATGTTGCTCCAAAGTGTTCCTATGGGCTGACCTAACACAACCGGGTGGAGAGGTCCACTGCTCAAAGCCCGTCCGTGCAAAGTCAAAGGGTTAGATCCCGTGGTCAAACGCTACAGGTTTAGGCGGGACGGGGGCCCTGGGGGTAGCGATGGCACGGCAGCGTCGCACTGGGACCTCAACCGTGAGGGGGGAACTCCCCGGAGCCGTGTGCCGGGTGTCTGCGCCTGCCACCATGCTTCCACAACCGTAGGAGGGCCCACCGCAATGCCTGGCGGCATTGCTACCCCCCGGGTACCCCGTCCCGTCTAACCCTGACACAGACGACCGCTGGGTCTAGCCCTTTGACTTTCGCCGGAAGGGGTTTGACTGGTGGACCTTTTCACCTGGTTGTCATAGCCCAGCCCATAGCTAGACCCCCCAACACCGTCCCGGCCCAACCCACCCCAAGATTCCCTCCGTGTCGGCCCGACGTGGCCGTTTCCCCCCTCCGTGACACGGTGGCAGCGTCGCCCGTGAGGGGGGCACACCCCGGAGCCGCGTGTTGGGTGCCTAAGTCTGCCACTACGCTTCCACAACCGTAGGAGGGCCCACTGCGACACCTCGCAGCATTGCTACCCCCCAGGTACACCATCCCGTCTAACCTGACACAGACGACCGCCGGGTCTAGCCCTTTGACTTTCACCGCACGGGGTTTGACCGGTGGACCTTTTCACCTGGTTGTCATAGCCCAGCCCATAGCTACACCCCCAACACAGTCCCGGCCCAACCCACTCCAAGATTCCCTCTGTGTTGGCCCGATGTTGCCGTTTCCCCCCTCCGAGACACGGCGGCAGCGACGCCCATGAGGGGAGGGGCACACCCCGGAGCCGCGTGCCGGGTGCCTGCGCGTGCCACCACGCTTCCACAACCATAGGAGGGCCGACCGCAACACCTGGCGGCATTGCTACCCCCCCCCCAGGTACCCCGTTCCGTCTCCCCTCTCCGTAACATGACGGAAGCGACGCCCAAGAGGGGGCAATCGATATATAGTAACATTATTCTGATCCTGGGACCAGAATAGTTATTCTGATCACAACGTCGCTATATAGAGATCTCGAACGGAGGAAAATAGAGGTACATGTCGGCCCGTTGTGCACAACCCGAACGGCCCACTACCACAATCACGACCTTCTCCTCTCCCTCGACGACGCCTCACCGTCCCCCGATCCCTACCAACCAGACCACCACGCCGCCCCTCCCCTGCCTACCGCGCCGCGTCGCCCGTGCCTGCCGGACCACGCGGCCCCTCCCCACCGGCATCTCGTAGCCACTCCTCGCCGGCCTCGCGCCACCGTCCACCGGCGAACCCCCGCTGCCGCCCATTGTCCTTGCACGCCGTGCCGCCGCCCCAAATCTCCACCGCCCACAGGCCTCGCGCGCCGCCACGGGCCGTGGATCCGGGGCGCCGACGCCTAGATTTGGATCGCGCCCACCGCCGCCATGGTCCCCGACTGAAGACGAGCAAGCCCGCGGCCCCCTCACTCACGTAGCCTCCTCCCGATGGGGATCCACCGTCGCGGTGCTCATGCCGTTCGGCACCACTTCCGGACGTTCAACGACGGAGCTCCTGGATGTTCACCACTTCAGCGGCCAAAACCCAGCCATCCAGGGATCTCTGACACAACTACTCCACCCCTCTCCGCCCCTGCATCACCTCCTCCGCCAGCGTTGAAGCCGTCGTCGGCCCTGTGGAACAAACGCCAGCGCCGCCCCCCAAGAACCAGAGCCGCCGCCCGCCACCAAGATCCTGCACCGCCGCTAGTGGCTCCTCCCGAACCCAACGCCCTGCACCCCCATCTCCTCCATGTCATGGTCGTCGCGCACACGTGAGGATGGTGCTGGCCTCCATGCTTCGGACCTGGAGAGGAGCTGGCTGGCTCACACCTAGGACGGCTTGGCATCAGTCCAACTACACTGTTAGTCCCCATTCAGGTTCTGCCTTTTCTGTACATCCCCTCCTGTGATTGCTGCATGTGTGAGCGGCTACTCCCCTAGTCCCCTGTTTCTTTGGAGATTTTTTTGCACAAGTTTCATGAAAGTTGTGCTGATTTGATGCCCTCAACATGTTTGTGGTTATGTCTCTGATAACTAACATCAGCTTTTGTCCTTTGCCCAAATTATTGTGAGCAACGAATATTCATACATGTGTATTATATCAGTTCGTGTGGTAATACCTCTACAGAGCAAGTTCAGCTGGAATAAGATTCACTGGAATTCGAGAACCTTTATCCAGATTTCGTCCTTCGTTCGCCACAAACTTCCAAGCATGATAGCCCCGAAAGCTATTTCCATAGATATGGGTTGTGTGGTGTTTCCAGCGCCTTTTGTTCATGCAAACAACTCTGAATCTGAGCTCATAGCGAGCTCTACGACAGCTCTTTCGATTTTTGCTGTAACCAGTGGTGACGGTTTGTTTCTACCATTTGATGTTTCATCCAAACAGAGCCTTACAACAAGAAAAGGATTACTTTTGGATCCCTTTTGAATCTGGAACTAAACGAACTATGAAAATTTAGCGGAGTGTCCAACTATGAAAAAGGCATCCATTTCTGTTCTTTTCCCTATTGTAAACATATGTATCTCTCTTCTCTCATCAGTCCTCCATTCAGATTGTAGCTTTTGCTTTTGAGTGCAAAATTCTAGCTAGTATCAGCTAGTTAATTAGTGGGGAATCTGATCTAATATATAATATCAAGTAGTGTAATCTAAGGTATCACCTGGTGTTTTGTTTTTTCACATGACTGTTTTTTTTCAGACTGTATGTATTGGAAGGGATGCATGATGCATCACGTCGTTTCGCTATGTAGATTCATCACTTCACCATTGTAAGCAACTAAAAATACTGACATATATAGTAGGATGCATGCATACATATCTTGCTTAATTATAGTAGTAGTGATCAGCATGTTTCCTGAAACTGATCCTACTTCCTCCTTGACAGCATTAACAGTAGTTTTTCTGTTCAGGTAAAATTAAGATAGCTTTATTTTTTTTCTCTCATATATGGCGTTGGATTGTTAGATACTGGTTACATGAGATTGCCACAAACAAGCCAGAGCCACGTTTTTACATTTAAATTGTTGTTCGAATGGCAGATACTATATGTGAATTCAAAGAATAAAAATTATGGAGTTTCATGAAAAAAAATTAGTAGCACGCGAAGTTCATGTTTCAGAAAATTTCGAAGTTCACGTGTACGATGTACAGAAGAAAAATGACCAAATGAAAAAAGGGACCGCCTAACCCGTTTCACCGAAAAGCAAAAAATGCATAAAATGTCGCGACAAAATTCTATAAGAAGTTCAAATTTAAAAACCAAAGCAGGTCAACGTTAAAAAAATGAAGTTTTAATATCATAAAGACAAATTTGGAAGTTAAAAATAAATTGAGCGAGAAGTTAAAAAAAAGTAGTTCAAAAATCTTTATAACGGATTTTCCCCGTTTGTAAAAATATCAGAGAAGTTCAAATTAAAAAGAGGAGCATTTCAAAAGATTGTATAAAAACTGATTTTCCCCATTATATAAAAACTAGAAATTCAAAATTCAAGTAACCGCGCGGTATCATTGTTTTATATAAAAAAGCATTTTCCCCATTACTAACCAATAAAACTAAGAAGTTCAAATTTAAAAATGCTGAAGTTCGATGTCTATAAAACATTCGGATTTTTCACATTCTTAAAAAAACAAGAAGTTCAAAATTTTAAAACAAAGAGGTTAAAAACTCGAGTTTCCTCGTTACTAAATAATAAAACTAAGAAGTTCAAATTAAAATAACAGAGAAGATTTAATTTGATAAAAATCTCAGATTCTCATTCTAAAGAATAACTAATAATTTCAAATTAAAATAATAAAACAACAAAAAAAGTTTTAAAAAGATTTTCCCTGTTTTTTAAAAAAATTGGATTTTCCGCAATACTAAAGATTAAACCAAGAAGTTTAAAAATTAAATAACAAGAAGTTCAACTTTTAAAAATAGAGTGCTTCAAAATTTCATAAAAAAATTAAGAAATAAAACCAGGAAGTCCATATTAAAAAGATGGAGAAGTATAGAAAACTCATATTTTCCTCGTTATTAAAGAATGAAAACAAGAAGTTCAAAAATTAAATAACAAGAAGTTCAACTTTTAAAAATAGAGCGCTTCAAAATTTCTTAAAAAAGATTAAGAAATAAACCAGGAAGTCCATATTAAAAAGATAGAGGAGTTCGATGATTATAGAGAACTTAGATTTCGCTCGTTATTAAAGAATGGAAACAAGAAGTTCAACTTTTAAAAATAGAGCGCTTCAAAATTTCATAGAAAAAAATTAAGAAATAAAACAAGGAAGTCCAAATTAAAAAGATGCAGAAGTTTGATGATTATAGAAAACTCAGATTTATCTCGTTATTAAAGAATGGAAACAAGAAGTTCAAAAATAAAATAACTTCTAAAAAAGGTGTTGCTAGAAGTTCAAGTGCTCTGTCCGGGGAAGTTCAAAAATTCTTGTGAGAGAGGTTGAACAAAAATACATGACAGAAGTTCAAGATGAAAACAGCGGGAAGTTCAACTACTACACGAAATGTGTTTCAGATAGGAAAATAAGAATAGAAAACAAAAGGCTTAAAAGATTTTGTTGCTAGAAGTTCGCGTGCTACTCCCGGTGAAGTTCGAGATCTCTAGTGTGAGACGTCCGATCTTCAGTTACATGTAAAAAACAGGCAAAAACAACGTTGTTTTATGCATTCAAAAATATATTTTGAACCGTTGCGAGTATGAAGAACTCATCAACACAAAAAAGTTGCGTGGTTTTAATAGCTTTCCATCGGTATATCATTCGCTCAATTACGGTAAGTGGTTTGAGAACTGCGGGCGAAAAACATCACGTCAAAAAACAGAGTGAAGTTCAAACAGAAGTTCAAGTACTTCACGCGATTCATTTTCGACGAATCTGTTTCGCGATAAAGGCAGAACGAATGATCTCGCTGTTTTTGTAATTACTTGAAAACGGCTAGGAATTAGAGAAATTCGTCAACATGAAAAAGATTCGCATTTTCCGTAGCTTTTCAACGGTATATTATTTGCACCATTCCGATAAAGTTCGTAGAAATTAGTGCGAAAATACGTTTTTAGCTATTTTCAAAATCGACTTAAAACCGTAAAGAATTGGGAGAAACAATACATATAAAAAGTTTCACATTTGTTCAAGCTTTCCAACTCCATATCATTTGCTGCATTCGGACGCAAGGTTAAAAAATGAGCTCGAAAATACGAACTCGGTAGGACTTGTACTGTTTTCTAAATTACTCTTAAAATGTTCAAAATTAGCTAAAACTTTCAACATGAAAAAGTAGCGTATTTTCATAAGCTTTCCAACGCCATATCATATGCCTTAATTGGATTAGCCGTTTAGAAATGACATCGAAAATACGAACTCGGTTGTTCGGTTTGCGAAATTTTACGTTTTTCCATATTACTCTTTCACCATAGGGAATTAGGGAAAACTTTCAACATGTGGAAGGAGCGGTTTTGCAGCAGCTTTTCAATGCCATATTATATGCCTCATTCCGATAAACGGTTTAGAAATGCGATCGAAAATACGATTCACATTTTTTGTATGAAGAAAAAACGGTTTTCAAAACTGCTCTTAAACCGCTTACATTTTGCCAAAATTTTAACTTAGGTCATGATACGGGTGTCCATAGCTTTCCAACGGTATATAGCAAGCCCCACTTGGGCAATATTGGCAGAAGTTCAACCTAGCACAAGGGGAAGTTCAGGTCGAACAACTCAGGCAGTAAAATTGCAAAAAACGTGAGTTCATCACGACCCGAGTGCAAAATTCGCCTATGAGTGAGATTCCTATTTATAAGGTGTATTTAGTTGTTAAAAATTGTTTGTAGATTATACTAACATCATATAGAACACGACTAACAAGAATAATTCGCGGGGGAAGCCACGGTTGCGAAGATAGCCCGAAGGTCGGGTTCGTACAGAGGGATATGTTTTATGTACATAAGGCACATTTAAGTTAATCTAATTATTTTGGAAAAAAATAAAAAGGAAAAAGAGAAAACAAATAAAATATGAAAAAAAATATTAGAAATATATGCCTACGGCTATGCCGTCGGCATATCTACAGCCACAGAAGGGTAGACCATGGATCGATGACGTGGCGTATGGCGCGGATCGATGACGTGGCATCGTCCATGGGCCAAGCCTATGCCGACGGCAAGGCTGTCGGCATAGATATGCCACCCCACGGACTGGTGAGCATTTCGGATCATTGACGTGGCAGATCACGCGGATCGATGACGTGGCAGATATGCCGACGGCCACCGTTAGGCCCCGTCGGCGTAGGCTTCACGCCGTCAAAGGATGTCGCCGCCTGGGCAGTCGGGCCCACAGATATGCCGAAGGCAGCCTCTATGCCGCCGGCCGCCGTAGGCATATTTATTGGGATGCCGACGGCCCATCTGTGCTGACGGCCCCCGTCGACATAGGTGGATGTATGCCGACGGCTTTTCTACGCCGACGGCCTGACCTGGGCCGTCGAGATAGATCCGTCGATGCCGACGGGGGCCGTCGGCATAGATTTGGCCGTCGGCAATTGGGTAAATTCTGGTAGTGGAGGAGGTTAACCTTGATGGGCAGGTGGTGCCTCGGAAGGACACCTTTCGATATTTGGGGTCAATGCTGCAGGAGGACGGGGGTATTGATGAAGATGTGAACCATCGAATCAAAGTCGGATGAATAAAGTGGCGCCAAGCTTCTGGCATTCTCTGTGATAAGAGAGTGCCACAAAAGCTAAAAAGGCAAGTTCTACAGGATGGTTGTTCGACCCGCAATGTTGTATGGTGCTGAGTGTTGGTCGACTAAAAGGCGACATGTTCAACAGTTGGTGTGGCGGAGATGCGTATATTGAGATGGATGTGTGGCCATACGAGGAAGGATCAAGTCCGGAATGATGATATACGAGGTAGAGTTCGGGTGGCACTAATTGAAGAGAAGCTTGTCCAACATCGTCTGAGATGGTTTGGCATATTCAACGCATGCCTCCAGAAGCTCCAGTGCATAGCAGAAGGCTAAAGCGTGCAGAGAATGTCAAGAGAGGTCGGGTAAATCAAATTTGACATGAGAGAAGTCAGTTAAGAGAGACCTGAAGGATTGGAGTATCACCAAAGAACTAGCTATTGACAGGGTGTAGTTTCAGAATTCAGATCCATTGTGCACTCTTGATTGCAGTGATTTTGGTAGGTGTACTCCACAAACTAACAAAAAATGAGATGCAGTAGCAACGACATGTAGATACACAAACATTTCAGATCCTACTACTCCAGATGTACTCTAGAATCACAAGCACAAGCAACTTCAGTCAAAATCTTCAGTCAAGCAACCTTTTCAGAGTACAGTACAAATATTACTACAAGCACAAGCAGTACAAATATTACTAGAATTTGCTCTGAATTTTGACAGTAAGAATATGAATGAAAATGCAAGGAGTAAATAAAAATTATGTTTTTCTTAACTAAATATTCCCCCAGAAAACTAGATTCTCTTTCAAAATCTATCCTGAAGGCCATTTGACTTGGATGTACACTGAACCTGAATTCGAGAACATTTCAAGTGCAACAAGATTAAAACAAGAACCTTCCACCAATTGGTTGTACACTGAACAAGCTCTACTTCTGTCCCAAGTTGACAGCATACTGAACTTGCATGCTCAAGTTGATCAGCTCTACTTCTGAACTTGCATGTGTTGCTGCACACTTGTCTTTCAGTTCAATGTGCTCAAGCTCGGTTCTTCCTGAGACTGAGAACAGCACAGCAGTCCCTACTAGAATGCCACATTAATTCAGTCTTTCCTTTTTTTTATTCCCTACTAGAATGGTTATGGTTGGTGTTAAAAAATTCAAAGGTCTGTGTAGAGTTGCATTCCTATCTTAGTGAAGCTGCTGGGAGATGTTTTAAAGATGTTTATGTCACTGCAATGAAAGAGAACCGGGCAAGCTGGGATGGAAAGACTACTGTAAGTGGGCATCCATTGATTTCAATTCACTTGTTAGGTTGTTAGTTCTACTCCTGGGTAAATGTTCAATGTAAACTCTTACAAAAATTAGTTTTTGCAATCAGCACCCATTACATATCCTGTTGTTCACTAAGTCCTCTAGTGGATTTTGTTATTACTCCCATCTTATGCAGTACTCCTTGGGATACAATATGTTGTGAAGAAATCTTTGGATGGACAAAGTGGGGAAGAAGTGGTAACCTAGTGGTCGCAGTTCCCGCAGGCCAAGAGGAGCACTTTCTGGTCCATATTGTCATGACGGATACAATATGTTGTTGCGTCCCCAAAAAAGAGAGAATGAAACCAAGTTCCGGTGATCTGCACGACTGCACTAAGATCCATCACCCAAACAAAGCTGCTGATTCAATGGAGTAGAACTAACAAGGAAAACAGGGAAACATTTCCATTCACGACCACACTAAGTGGTTGTTTGGATAGCTAGTATTTGAGAGTAGTTTTAGGAAAACCAGTTTTAAGAGGATTTTTAGGAAAAACCAGTTTTAAGTTGTTGTTTTCGTAAAACTAGCTTATAAAATACTTTGTTTTGACGTGATTGATCATGCTGCAATATCACACAACCGAGGCTTTCATGCCAACGCTACTTCGCGTCATCCTCAACATTAAAGAACTAGGCAAATAGCCCAAGTGGTTCACGCGAGAGGTGAGGACTGAGGAGATCGAGGAAGGGAGGCACGATCACGCCTAAGACGCCTACAATGGCAGAGTTCGTGCTGCTCCTGATGGGCCTGTCACGGACACGGACCTGGGCGTGCTCGGCCTCGTCATGTCCGGCAACTTCCAGGGCGTGCGTGCATCCAGCAGGGAGATCGGGCACCACAGCGATGCGCGTCAACCTCATGTACCCAAGTGGCATCGCCATGCCGCTGAGCTGCCTCGTGGTGGGCATCAACGCCGAAGAGATGGTGGCCATGACAGAAGGTGTTGCGCGCGGCCAACCTGAGCAGCATGACGGTACATAGAACGGCTGAGACACAGACACGACGGCCACGGCGGCGCTTAGCACGCCAATGGTTAGGAGCAACGTGGGCGTCGTCCTGGCCGAGGAGCACAGCAGGGTACCTGGAACAACTGACATACAGACACAGCGGCCGTGGCGGCGCCTAGCATTCCAGCGGTCCGGAGGAACACGGCCGTCGTCCTCGTTGAGGAGCAACAGCCACGGCGGCCATGGCGGCGCCTAGCATGCCAGTGGTGCGCCTAGCATGCCAGTGGTCCGGAGGAACACGGCCGTCGTCCTCGTCGAGGAGCAGCAGCCACGGCGGCCGTGACGGCGCCTAGCATGCCAGCGGTCCGAAGGAACACGATCGTCGTCCTCGTCGAGGAGCAGCAGCCACGGTACCTGAGCGGCTGATGAAGGACTTGCGATCCAGCTACTGGTTTGTGGAAAAACGACTAATAGGCATTTTTCCATATACTCGTTTTTTGGTTTTTGGAAGACCAAGTTTTTCTTATCCTGAGATTTGTTGGGCTAAACAAACATGGTTTTAGGTGGTTAGACTCCTAAACGTGATTAGTGGAAACAGGTTTGGTATAAACTCCTTATCCAAACAACCCCTAAGATCCATCACCCAAACAAGGAAACAAGGAAAGCTACTCTATCAGGCTAAGAATACGACAGAAAGTAAAGAAATATTTTTGTCCCTATTCAGTTATACAGTGTGAAAGATAACTACAGCAAACGTTCTGAAGATTTCTGTTGCATTGAGATACAGTATGAAAGATAACTACAGCAAACGTTCTGAAGATTTCTGTTGCATTGAAATACTGTACAATGATCATCCAAGAAATTCAGAAACAGGATATATGCAT
The DNA here is from genome assembly GCF_003073215.2 of Triticum urartu. Lineage (NCBI taxonomy): Eukaryota > Viridiplantae > Streptophyta > Magnoliopsida > Poales > Poaceae > Triticum > Triticum urartu. The sequence continues at coordinate 34,154,760 of NC_053028.1, read as the reverse complement.
TGTAACAGGGATAGTGTACGACGATCGTGCCAGGCTAGGAATATGACATAAAGTAAAGAAATACTTTTGTCCCTGTTCGGTTATACAGTATGAAAGATAACTACAACAAACTTTCTGAAGATTTCTATTGCATTGAGATATTGTAGAACGATCATCCCAGAAATTCAAAAACAGGATATATACATTGTGACAGGGATAGTCTACAACGATCATGTGCGTCTGCTGGAAGTACTTGAATTGATCAAAATTCTGCATTGTGACAGGGATAGTGATGATATGGTCAGATGAACTTCTTGAGAGCAACATAGATGAGGACTGTAACCCTGTGTCCTTGCCTGAGCAGCTAGCTGGACTGTCTACGACGGACTACTGCGTGCAAGAAATGCAAGTTCAAGCTGACCAGACCCGTGTGTGTTCAAGCTCAGTCACTAGTTGATTCCTTAGTTCCCGCGGCTGCAAGAAAGATATCAGCCGGTATACAATATCAGCAGGGTCCCAGAGGATCTTAGCTTGAAAGATCAAGTAATTGTGAATGGTTCATAAATGACAATAGCAACTCCCACCCAAACAACAGAAGAAGAAAAATTCAAACTCCCCACGTCCAGCAGTGAGGATTGGTCACCCACCCATCACATAAAACGCACATACCATTCACATAAAACTCCCAGGTAGGCAATCTATCCTCAACGACTTGTCATAGATTTTTTTTAGTTTTCATAAGAATCCTTAACTTCCAGATTTTCTGCAGCTTAAGGATTAGAAACTCCCTTATAAGCTAACCAACAACATTGATACAGTAGAGTACTCATTTTTATCAAATTCCCATATCACACAGATGACCATCAATGTGTAACTAACTAATTAAGAGATTCATATAAAGTGTTTTGACAATACCTCTCTCTTTCATTGAATTGAAACGATTTCTCGTCATCGGACCAACAAACGGCAGATCTTCAAGAATAGGAATGTCAACGTGTTGATTACGTATTGAATCATCTGCAGTTTGCCGTGCCTGCACGGTCACTCTGCGACCTAACTGAACTTCCTGAGTTTGAGGTCCAACTCTCCCAGCTTCTGCATAATTACTGCAACAGAAAAAAAAAGGCCACTGTTATGGTATATAAGTAGTTCTTCGCAAAGTAATTATTTCTCTACATGTATTTTTGTCATAGTATTCTGAATTAATCATGTACAATCTCATGTCAAAGAGCTATTACTATTTGCTTAAATAAAAGAATTACCTCTTCTTTTCTTCAGCTCAAGAGTACCCCAAAAAAGCAATCCTATTAGCACCACAGCCAGTAAGAGCACTAAAAGCCAACGAAGAGATTTGACATTCTTTGGTTTGCTAGCAATAATAGCCACTTCAGGTATCTTCTGGGTCGGAGCAACTTCAGTCACTGTCGCTGTTGGTGCCGATGAGCAATTCTGTGCATCTTCAAGTAATTCCGGATGTTGCCCTCCACACGACATATATTTCATGAGAAAGTTATCCAATTCTGTACCGTCATTCATCAATTTGCAAATACAGCCTTTAAAACTATTAAAAATTATAGGGACATTTACATTTTTTCCCTAATTTCCGCCCGGCCTCATCTTTACCCCAAAATAAAAACAGTGCTCAACTATACCACTCTTCCGTCTAGTGTTCGTATGGAAATACCCTCCGTGTCGTTTCAATCCGGTCAAAGGCCTTTGACCGTCTACTAGACGTTTTCTAGAGTCTAGACATAGTTGCCCTTGTGTGCATATGCCACTGACATGTGGGACCCACCCTGGAAACTCTCTCTCTCTCTCACACACCTCTCCCTGACATGTGGGCTACCCTGGAAACTCTCTGTGTCACCTCTATGTCTCTCTGACATGTGGGCCATAGGACCCACGGTCAGAGTCAATTGAGATTGAAGTTAGTTGGCCAATTAAACATGGGTCCCACATGACAAACTAATGGTTTAACTAAATGGGTAATTAACCTAAACTAGTGGGAGGTCATCGCCGAACTACGCCTATGTTGTCTCAACATAGCCAGTCCCAAGCCCAGGTAAAGGTGAAGGGTTGTGATAGGCTTGGCGAGCCAACATAAAAACTCAGCCACTCTTATGGAGATGAAACCCAAAAGATTTTCATCGGGGCGTAACCCTCTCAGCGACGCGCCACATCGGAACCCCCTGGTGGCGCGCCGTATCTTGATCTGGATACGGTGGCAAGTGAGCGAGGATCGGGTCGTCACATCCTTAGTGGCGCGCTACATCGGCGCACGGGTGTAGTGGAAAATGAGCAAGGGTCTTCGCATTTGACTCGACGAGTGCGAAGGGTAAGGAAGCTAGCCAAGCCTAGGAGGATTCGCTTAGGTAGCTGGAACGTAGGGTCTCTGACAAGGAAGCTTCGGGAGCTAGTTGATGCAATGGTGAGGAGAGGTGTTGACATCCTTTGCATCCAAGAAACCAAATGGAGGGGTCAGAAGGCGAAGGAGGTGGAGGATACCGGCTTCAAGCTGTGGTAGATGGGGACGGCTGTAAACAGAAATGGCGTAGGCATCTTGATCAACAAGATCCTGAGTGGTAGACGTCAAGAGACGTGGGGACCGGATTATCCTAGTCAAGCTGGTAGTTGGGGACTTAGTTCTCAATGTTATCAGCGCGTATGCCCCGCAAGTAGGCCATGATGAGAACACCAAGAGAGAGTTCTAGGAAGGTCTGGAAGACATGGTTAGGAGTGTACCGATTGGCGAAAAACTCTTCGTAGGAGGAGACCTCAATGGCCACGTGGGTACACCTAACACAGGTTTTGAAGGGGTGCATGGGAGCTTTGGCTATGGAATAAGGAATCAAGAAGAAGAAGATGTCTTAAGCTTTACTCTAGCCTATGACATGATTGTAGCTAACACCCTCTTTAGAAAGAGAGAATCACATTTTCGTAGTGATTTTTAACAATTGTTTTCGTGAACAGAAAGTTTCTGGCTTTTTCAGCAAGATCAAATAACTATCATCCAAGAAGATCCTATAGGTTTTACTTGGCACAAACACTAATTAAAACATAAAAACAAATCTTACCAGAGGCTAGATCAATTATTTATTACTAAATAGCAAGGATAAATATTGGGTTGTCTCCCAACAAGCGTTTTTCTTTAAAGCCTTTTTAGCTAGGCATTAAGATTTTAATGATGCTCACATAAAAGATAAGAATTAAAACGCAAAAAGAGCATCATAAAACACGTGACAAACAGATCTAAGTCTAACATACTTCCTATGCATAGGCATTTTATAAGAAAACAAATTATCATATCAAGCAAAAATTAGCATATGCAAGAAAGAAGAAAGAGACGATAGCAATCTCAACATGACGAGAGGTAATTTAGTAAAATAAAAATTTCTACAACCATATTTTCCTCTCTAATAATAATTACATGTAGGATCATAAGCAAATTCAACAATATAGCTATCACAAAACATATGCTTAACACGATCCACATGTATGCAAAGTTGACACTCTTCCAAAATAGTGGGATTATCATTAACTAAAGTCATGACCTCTCCAAACCCACTTTCAATATTATTGCAAACACTATTATAAATCTCATATTCATCATGGGACTTAAATAAATTTTCAAGATCATAAGAAGAATCACCCCAATCATGATCATTGCAACAAGTAGTAGATATAGCAAAGCTAGCATCCCCAAGCTTAGGGTTTTGCATATTATTAGCACAATTGACATCAAGAGAATTTATAGTAAAATCATTGCAGTCATGCTTTTTATTCAAGGAGCTATCGTGAATCTCTTCATAAATATCTTCATCATAATTTTCAGATTCACGAATTTCAAGCAAAACTTCATAAAGATAATCTAGTGCACAAAACTCACTAGCAATTGGTTCATCATAATTGGATCTCTTAAAAAGATTAGCAAGCGGATGAGGATCCATAGATCTTAGGTTCTCTATTTAGCAATAAATACTCAACTATTCCAACCAAACGAGCAAACGAGCCAAGTAAGACATCAAGGCAAACGAAAAGACGAACGAAAAAAGGGCGAATAAAACGGCAAGGGTGATGTGGGGGAGAGGAAAACGAGAGGCAGATGGCAAATAATGTAATGCGAGGGATAAGAGTTTCTGATGGGTACTTGGTATGTCTTGACTTGTGCGTAGACTCCCCGGCAACGGCGCCAGAAATCCTTCTTGCTACCTCTTGAGCACTGCGTTGGTTTTCCCTTGAAGAGGAAAGGGTGATGTAGTAAAGCAGCGTAAGTATTTCCCTCAGTTTTTGAGAACCAAGGTATCAATCCAGTAGGAGGCCACACGCAAGTCCCTCGTACCTACACAAACAAATAAGAACCTTGCAACCAACGCGATAAAGGGGTTGTCAATCCCTTCACGGCCACTTGCAAAAGTGAGATCTAATAGAGATGATAAGATAATATTTTTGGTATTTTTATGATAAAGAGTGAAAGTAAAGAACGCAAAGTAAAATAGATGTAAACTTGTATGATGGAGAATAGATCCGGGGGCCATAGGTTTCACTAGTGGCTTCTCTCAAGATAGAATAAGTATTACGGTGGGTGAAAAAATTCGAGCAATTGATAGAATTGAGCATAGTTATAAGAATATCTAGGCATGATCATATATATAGGCACCATGTCCGCGACAAGTAGACCGACTCCTGCCTGCATCTACTACTATTACTCCACACATCGACCGCTATCCAGCATGCATCTAGAGTATTAAGTTCATAAGAACGGAGTAACGCATTAGGCAAGATGACATGATGTAGAGGGATAAACTCAAGCAATATGATATAAACCCCATCTTTTTATCCTCAATGGCAACAATACAATACGTGTCGTTTCCCCTTCTGTCACCGGGATCAAGCACCGCGTGATTGAACCCAAAGCTAAGCACTTCTCCCGTTGCAAGAAAGATCAATCTAGTAGGCCAAACCAAAATAATAATTCGAAGAGACTTACAAAGATAACAAATCATACATAAAAGAATGCAGAGGAGATTCAAATATTGTTCATAGATAATCTTGATTATAAACCCACAATTCATCGGATCTCGACAAAAACACCACAAAAAGAGTTACATCAAATAGATCTCCAAAAGAATCGAGGAGAACTTTGTATTGAGATCCAAAGAGAGAGAAGAAGCCATCTAGATAATAACTATGGACCCGAAGGTCTGAGGTAAACTACTCACACATCATCAGAGAGGCTATGGTGTTGATGTCGAAGCCATCCGTGATCGGTGCCCCCTCCGGCGGAGCACCGAAAAAGGCCCCAAGATGGGATCTCACGGGTACAGAAAGTTGCGGCGGTGGAAATAGGGTTCATCGTGCTCTTTGATGTTTTTGGGGTATAAGAGTATATATAGGCGAAGGAAGTCGGTCAGGAGAGCCACGAGGGGCCCACGAGGGTGGGGGCACGCCCAGGGGGCAGACGCGCCTCCCTGCCTCGTGGCCTCCTCGGTTGTTTCTTGACGTCCACTCCAAGTCCTCTGGATCACGTTTGTTCCAAAAATCACGTTCCCGAAGATTTCATTCCGTTTGGATTCCGTTTGATATTCCTTTTCTACGAAACACAGAAATAGGCAAAAAAACAGCAATTTGCACTAGGCCTTTGGGTTAGTAGGTTAGTCCCAGAAAATAATATAAAAGTGCATAATAAAGCCCATTAAACATCCAAAACAGAATATATAATAGCATGGAACAATCAAAAATTATTGATACGTTGGAGACGTATCACGCCGCAAGCACTCTTGCAAGCGTCGTGGCTTTTAGTACGAGTATAATTTAGTTTCGTAAGGCGATCTCATTAGTTTTGGGACGCAAGTTATAAATCCCGAACGTTCAGGAATTATTAGCGTCCTTAATTAAGTATGTAAAAGGGAAAGTTTGGAAACCTTGTGTATCCGTACGCATTTTGTAAGTACGTGCATATAGCACAAACTTTACTATATACTATCGCACTACACGTCTCTCTCTATATATGCTTGCAGACTGTGCTACTCCCTCCGTCCAGGTGAATAAGTCATCTTTGGTTGTGCACCGTGACCAAGAAGGAGGGAAGACTTATACACCTAGATGGAGGGAGTACTACTATTACTTATGTACGTGCAAGTGCTCGTTTTAACATTACGATGCGGTTTTTGTAAAAGTAGAAAAACAACACTAGTCAAGCTTGTGAAACGGTTCAATGCAAAACAAATGCAAAAATGCTCGTTTGATTGTTTACTTTTAGCTTCCTTCTCTATGGTTATTTCTCTGTCGTACTTTGTACAGAGTATCTCACTGGTCAGAAAAGGCATGCAAATTCCCAAACCGCTTCCTACACCCTGTATTGAATTTTTTGCCTAACAAGTTGTGTCGTGCAATTGGAATCCCAACTTGAGTACTACTACTAGTAGGAGTATGAGGGGCCAGTTCTTTTAGGCTTCTAGATTAGTAATCCCATAACTACTACCTCCGTCCTGGTTTATTGGTCCCCATTGTAATCTGTGTCAAATTTTGATCATAAATTTAACTAATGAAATGTTAGTGCATGTCACATGCACTAACATTTTATCAGTTAAATCTTTGGTCAAAATTTAGCACAAATTACAATGGTGACGAATAAACCAGGACGGAGGTACTAGTGGTAGTTTAGAAGCCCAAATAAATGAGTGAGGCACCTTAATGTTACTCTCCACTGTGACTAGTCTTATGGGAAAAGCTGGGGAAGTGACTAGTCTTAGAGCAAGTATAATAAGTCCTACTCAGCAGGCTACAAGAATTGCCACATCATAAGAATCCTACATGGAAGAGAGAGAGAAGTGAGGATAGAGAGCAGAGCCGGCTCTTCACTAGTCGCTCGCCTATACGCACATTACGAGGTGCAATAGCTGGCTTGCAGCCCGGGCTGCTGCCTATAAACCAGCGCTTTGCCATTCCTCCCAATCCCAGCATGCAAAGATTAATACTTAAATCCAACCCAACAGCCAACCTATAGTCTGAGGTCAATCCTGGAGTCTGAGGTCAAAGAGGCTTTAAAAAGGATGAAAGGAGGCAAGGCGATGGCCCCTGATTGTATCCTCATTGAGGTGTGGAAAGGCCTCGGGGACATAGCGATAGTATGGCTAACTAAGCTTTTCAACCTCATTTTTGGGGCAAACAAGATGCCAGAAGAATGGAGACGGAGTATATTAGTACCAATCTTCAAGAACAAGGGGGTGTTCACAGTTGTACAAATTACCGTGGAATTAAGTTGATGAGCCATACAATGAAGCTATGGAAGAGAGTTATTGAGCACCGCTTAAGAAGAATGACAAGCGTGACCAAAGATCAGTTTGGTTTCATGCCTGGGAGGTCGACCATGGAAGCCATTTTCTTGGCACGACAACTTATGGAGAGATACAAGGAGCAAAAGAATGACTTGCATATGGTGTTCATTGATCTGGAGAAGGCAAGATACCGCGGAATGTCATGTGGTGGGCCTTTGAGAAACACAAAGTCCCAGCAAAATACATTACCCTCATCAAGGACATGTACGATAATTCTTAGACAAGTGTTCGAACAAGTGATGTCAGCCCTGATGACTGCCCGACGAAGATAGGACTGCATCAGGGGTTAGCTTTGAGCTCTTATCCTTTTGCCTTGGTGATGGATGAGGTCACAAGGGATATACGAGGGGATATCCCATGGTGTATGCTCTTTGCGGATGGATGTGGTGCTAGTTAACGATAGTCGGACTAGGGTAAATAGGAAGTTAAGAGTTATGGAGACAAACCTCGGAATCGAAAGGGTTTAGGCTTAGTAGAACTAAAACCGAGTACATGATGTGCGGTTTCAGTACTACAAGTTGTGAACCATCGAGTCAAAGCCGAATGGATGAAGTGGCGCCAAGCTTCTGGCATTCTCCGTGACAAGAGAGTGCCACAAAAGCTGAAAGGCAAGTTCTATAGGACGGCGGTTCGACGCGCAATGTTGTATGGCGCTGAGTTTTGGCCAACTAAAAGGCGACATGTTCAACAGTTAGGTGTGGTGGAGATGTGTATGTTGAGATGGATGTGTGGCCACACGAGGAAGGATCGAGTCCAGAATGATGACATACGAGATAGAGTTGGGGTAGCACCAATTGAAGAGAAGCTTGTCCAACATCGTCTGAGATGGTTTGGGCATATTCAGCATAGGCCTCCATGAGCTTCAATGCATAGCGGACGGCTAAAGCATGCGGAGAATGTCAAGAGAGGTCGGGGTAGACCAAATTTGACACAGGAGTCCGTTAAGAGAGACCTGAAGGATTGGAGTATCACCAAAGAACTAGCTATGGACAAGGGTGTGTGAAAACTTGTTATCCATGTTCCGGAGCCATGAGTTGGTCGCAAGATCTTATGGGTTTCACCTCTAGCTTATCCCAACTTGTTTGGGACTAAAGGCTTTGTTGTTGTTGTAGTAGGAGGTCATCGCCGACAACCAAACCACATGACGAACTCCGCATAGCAGGCCACAGGAGCATAGTATAAGCTCAAGCTCACGCGCATCCAGTGGCCACAAGGGGGGCGAAAGTGAGTTGGCGGCAGACCTAACTGGTGGTAGCTGGTCGGGCACGACGGCGGCAATGCTTCAAGGCACGGACGAGCCGGCTGAGGGTCTCATTAGCCTACTAGAGATGGCAGCAACACATCGACGGGGTCAGAGCCGACGAGCACGAGTTGCGCAACGCTGGCGCGCGGCATGGAAGGCGACAACAGAGCTCGGCCATCGTGGGGATCATAGGTCTGGGTTGAAATTGAGGAAGGGAGAGGGGAAAGATTCACGAGCTCAAAGCAAAGCTTCCGGTGCAGTTTGCGAGGCCGGGCAGGCTCTACACATGACGAATCAAGCGACGGTGACGCTCAGATAGCAGCGGCAAAGATGAAGTCGATTGTCTACTCTCGATGAAGCTCTGGATGCATACGTAGTCCTAGAAGCTCCTCAGTCCTCATGGTGTGGCGGTTCTATTGGACGTGATGGATAGGCAGAACGACAACAATGGATACACGGGCGCGGGACGGCGGCAATGGCTGCGCACTAGCTTCTCTCTGCTGGGCTAGAGATCGAGTGAGAGGAAGGGATAGTGAGCTAAGAGAGAGGGGAGTGGTCTATGGTTTGTGCTCATCTCCTAGGCTTGTCACGCTGGCTGGGGAAGCCGCAGGGAGGAGGTGGCCGCGACGCACGCACGCTCGCGAGGCAGAGTCCTCCTAGCGAGGGGTTGAAGACGGCCCCTTGTTGGGCTGGGCTGCTACATGGGTCGCCTACTCTCTGCCTTTTTTTCTTCTTTTGTTTTAGTTTTCTTGTATTTTCTTTAGAAGGGGTAAAAATGTCCAGAAAACGTCTGTAGACGGTCAAAGGCCTTTGACCAGACAGAAACAGCACGGAGGAGTATTTTCATAAGACACTAGACGAAAGAGGGGTATAGCTGAGCACTCTAGGACACTAGACGGAACAGGGCTATAGCAAAGCACTCTTTTTATTTAGGGGTAAAGATGAGGCCGGGCGGAAATTAGGGGGGAATAAAATTGGCCCAAAATTATATGAAAAGCTAACAAGGTCATATCATTCAAATGAAGAACCATACCTTATGAATCATTAATTTTTTTGTTGCCCAAGTGATACATAAGTGCCACTTGATAACTGAGTGCTTTCCACTTTTGATGATGAAAGATTCTGTGAAGAACATACATGATAAACTCAGATAATAGAAAAAACAATCACACCAAAACTGCAATACGAAAATCAACCCAAAACATAGAAGTATCCTTGGTTGTAACGAAGCTCTAACATAAACTTTGCCCCTTGTTTGTGTGGTTGTCAAATTTTGTCCATTTGCCTATGCTAGTTCATTTTTTCTTGCCTACATGAGCAAGCAAAACCTTGGCCAGCTTAAAAAATTGTAGAGTAGACTTAGGGATGTAAACGGATCGAATCGGATAACGCTTTTACCATATCCTTAACCATATTTTTTTGGTCGGATTCGGATCAGAGTGAATAATGATCGGATGCGGATTCGAATGCGGATTATATCAGATTACGGATTCGAAGCGGATTCGGACAAGAAACGGACAAAAAATATTGATGTAGATGTTTTTCGTAATATATTTCTACATGTGATCTATACAGAGAAGAACAATACGAATATATGTAACCAACCAGTTTTTATTTACTGCTTATAATGGGATTACTAGCTTACAAGCTGCAACAAGCATGACCGCCGGTTCTTGTACGTGCAGTTTTAGTACAGTACGTGTTCTTAATGGGATTAATAGCTTACATCACAGATTTATATAATTATGTTGTTCTCTAACCTGCAATAAAATTGGTTTAAATAATAGCTAAGTTAACTACTAAGTAGTACAGTATGATGTTCTTAAGTTTATTGGATGTGCTTGTACGTGCATGTAAGACTCTAATAAGGAATTAGTTATATTATATTTATATGTGATTCTAAAAAGTGGACTATTTGTGTATTTGGGCTAGACTTATCGGATAATCCTATTTGACAATGTCGGATAATCCTAAAAAAAATACCGGATAATCCTAAAAAAATACATGATACATGTAAAAGGTGGGTTATACCGAAGATACTGTTTTTGTGCCATCTTCAATGGTGCTTGCTTTTGCATCACTTGTTGCAGCAGCCTTTGTAGTAACACCTTCAGCGAAACCATATTCTTCACACTTTGAGATTATACATGCATATAAAGATGGTACACGACATTAAGGAATAACTCCAGAATTATTATAACTTTACTAATTGATAAATTGTAGGCGTTGATATTTTTCATATAAATATAGTCAAACTTTAAACTAAAAAGGACCGGAGGGAGTACCGTTTCATCTGAAGTGATGTCTGCTTCTATTTGATCAGACATAACTTTGAGAGCCTTGTCATTTTGTAACTCAGCTAATTTGGTGTACCTGGAGAATGGAACATAGCAAATGGACAAGTTAACTATAATTAAGTGTAGAAAGTGATAATAAAACAGAGAGAGATTAAGCTACCAACTTGCGAGGAAGCATGTCGAAGAGGCTAACCAGCCTTTGAGATGCATATGCACTCAGCCTATGCGCATGAGGACCCATGATTGCTAGAATTACAAGACAGTTTGTGTGAAGGTAGACATCCTGCAAGTACAGACAAGCTTGCCATTAGACAGTTATGAACCAGTAGTTTCACATGCAAAAGGGAACTTCTAGAGGTATGATCGGAAGTCCTCCTTGCAAATGGAAACTTCTACATAGGCAAGTGTGACATGCATCATGAAAGAATTCATTAAATAAACTAAACCTAGTTAATTTTGGTACCAATTTGTGCACATTAGCATTGAAGGTTGAATCTTGACTGGGTATCAGGAGAATTATCAACAGCATGTAGATCTGATTGGAAGTCTTCCTTGATGCATCATAGAGCATTTCAAAGGTAGGCATAAGCTGTCGACAAAATCAAAACTATAATAACTCACGATATTGGGGAAAAACAACTCAGGCAGTCGATAAATGGTATTTGCTAATATATGTAATCAAAGGCTACCTTACATGTATAGAGTATGTGTTGGATCATTACTTTAGATATTACTCCTAATAATGTTTCATGCTGACTGAGATAGTCACTGATTTACTATGTGTTTCACCAACAGATAGAATATGCCAATTCATGGAAGTATAGGAAAAATAAGTCATGGTGCAGCTCTTACTAATGAAAAACATATTAACCACTGATATATTCTCTCACTAAAAGGGGAAAATAGTTTAAATGCAACTGTCTTTTTAACTCAAAGCATATTTTGTTCGACTATTAAATGCCCACATGCTCCAATGCTCCAACAAGAAGGGTTGTAAAAGTAGTTACAAGAAAACATACCAAAGTATCCAAGTCTGTTCGAACCAGAACATACTCCTGAAAATCGCAGTTCCCATGGACCAGAGAATAGAGCAACAAAACTGAGCTCTCATCTTTTAAGCATCTGTATGGATAGTGGAAAAAAATGAATTACACACCACAAAGGTCTTTTGGTACATAGTAACTTACATCCTGAAACAAGATGAACATACATGATCCTCGATCTTGAATAAATAATGATAGGTCCTAGATAATGGGGTCAAAATATATAATTCTAAAACATTAGTTTCGAATTACTAACAGCAGTCTCATTACTACCATCAAACCCTGCTACATGACCCCATTTTGCAATGCAGCGTTAACTGTTCAGTGTTATTCATAATCTATAGATCACCAAAATCATCGCTGAGTGCACTGTTGTTTTTATCCATCAAATTTGATATTAGACCGGAATAATTGCTACATTTTCATTTGTTAAGAAAAAGGAAATAATCTCATTGTTTTCGGCCCCAGAAATATTTTGTGAAATTGTACAAATCTAATAAATAAAGTACGAGCATATCACTGAATTAGCATGATGATGTATTACTTACGTGCCAAGAGCATCAAACAGCGATGCAAAAGACAGCCTGACAACAGGTCCATTTTGAGCATTTCCCTCAACATCAGCACGATCAACTGCAGCATAATTCATTTCTGCAATTGTTTAGTGATACATATGAGTATATCAGTGCCATAATTTCTCTATATTGCAGGTGTATCTTACATTGAATATCCTTAGCATTGTTTAGCGCCTTACAGTAAGGGTTCTCATGAAAAGCTGGTGCATCCTTGACATTGGTAGGGCCTAGTTGGTTAGCATACTAAGGTTACCAGCATTTGCCACACTTATTTATGCCAAACATGACTAAGGTTAGGCGATCAAAATGGGTGCCACACTTTGCTAAACTTGGGACGATCAAAATGGGTGCCACACATTGACAGGCTAAGGTAAACTTGTCAGACCCGTGTTGCAGGAAAGGAATATTGTTACAAGTGTGGCTCTGAACCAAACATGTGATTAAGGGGTTCTGTTCCCAGCCTAAGCCTGCAATGCCTAATCCTAGGCACGCAACAATTGCTTATGTGGGTATTTTGGTTGGTGCCACGGTTGTGCCTTGCCACCTCACATTCAGTCAAAACTTACCGACTTGTGGTGTGGCAAAGTGTGGCATGGTTAGTCAATCAAACAACCAGGCCCTGAATTTTGGCATCACGTGAGTGAGTTGCATTCACATGATCACGTGAGTGAGTTGCATTCACATGACGTCAATCGTGAGGATACATAAACTATAAGCATGTTCTGTGGAAAATATAACCCGCACTACCAGCTGCTGAACCAATTCGTTGCATAACACCAGACCCACCATCATCAGAGAAAACAGGGTGTGAACCATTTGAAGGGATTTGTGGCCATCTTACAAAATTAAGTAGCAACTTTTGAACAACCGAAGCTACTATGGAAGCATCCTGCAGAAGACAGATGTGGCAAAGGAACACATCCCCAATTTAGCTCAATAATATCTGTAAATAAATCATCATGCATAATGCATCAGCAGATTCCATTTTTACCTGAAGCATAGCCACATCAATGAAAGGATGCACATCTTTTGGTTCTGGAGATGGTCCAGAACATAACTGAGTCGACAAAAGGACTAGCATCAAGTTTAGAAGCTCCTGATGTAGGTAGCATGACTCCGGACTGCATATAGAGATATTAAAGCAGTGGAATTCAAATGGCAAATAAGAATTCTAAAAATGAAAAACTAGATAGATATACACCATCCAACAAGATACCTTATATTACACTACCAATGTAGTTCCGCACCCCTTTCATCAGAAAATACTCCACACTTTGGTCTAGGAGGAGCATGGAAATATGAAATATCATTAGAGTTTACTATATCAGACATACAACAAACAATTGTAGAGCATTTGGAATTTGAATTATCATTTACCAGAAGGAAAATTATCCAGCCCCTTTTCATCTTTGTTCGTGTCAAGGCATAGCTCTTGCCAATTATCTGCCTTGGCGTTCTCAGTAATGAGCTTGAGAAAAATGGATGAGATGTAGGCAGCATTAATAGCCTTTCTATAGACGCTAGAAGATACAGAAGAAGCCGATGTGCACTCTTGCAAACACCAAACCAAATGAATCAAGATCTTTGCAAGATACTTCGTATGGTAGTTGTTTTGTGCTGCACATACACATAACCCAGACTGTCAGACCAATGAGCCAAAGACAATTATGATTTAAGTACAGGAACTAATAATACAAATTCTGTCAAAGCATTAGAACCATAAGGTTAACACTTAACAATTGGTATAATCAAGTAAAATATTTAGGGATGAACTATAGCGTGACGGCATGGCGTGATGCGCGCCATACCGCGTGATATGCCCGCATCACTTTGCGTCATTCACATCACAGCCATGCACTCAGCCGTGTGGGGCCTGATCGCACGTGCCGAGCACACCACACTGTGCAAAGGGGCAGCGAACATTCACGCCCTAAAAATATCAAAATATTTATATCATGCAAGTGGCTCCGATAACATGAAACTACTTAGAAAGATTGGGTTGGTGATCGTGGTATGACACGCCTTTCCCCTTTCAGCTTCCCAGAAAATATCTAACATGTTGCACTTCTATCCATATCAATGTACATAAAAGTGTTAAGTGGAAGGTAGGCATACCATACTAACAGGTAGTTAAACATACAACTCAAGCATCCATAGGATATGCCTACCTTCCATTTTAACATTCTGAACACAACAAACAGCAGATGGACAAAAATGTGAGTCATAATATACACATTTAACTACCAAAAATAACCTATGGGCAGATGTTGACAAAGGCCCACGTACATAAGTGATTCCTTCATACCATTTTTTTGTCCTGGTTTTTTTTCCTGTTTTTTGTTGCTGCATTATATATTTGTGGGAGTTTAGATGTGACATCCTTAAAAAACATCTAGATGTGAATTAGACAAACTGAATCTCATAACCCCCCCCCCCAACTGATTTCCAGCTGTGGGGCCCGTGACATCCAATAAAATCACAACACGTCAGCTTTTTTCTTAGAAGTCCCATAGGCTCTACTTAGGTGTAGCATTGCTCTTTAACTACCTATTAATATTCTATCTTGTTTACTACAAACCAGACTAAGTTAAAAAAATCATCGATTCCATCACACAGGCCAATTCACCAATGAAGTCCCTCACTGCTGGCAACATGAATCGCAAATGCAGGTCTCAAGCCCCTAGTTTACACATTGATGCTTCACCAGAGTTAAACTCTGGAACCAACAGGTCATTGCAATGTTCAATACACTATAACAAGCACTTAAATCCTTCGCCCTAACTACAATTAGCCAAATCATCTATTTGCATTGTCACCCACCATAAAGAATTTCAGGACAAGAATCCATAATTTGCCTTTCTTACTTAAAAGGTAAGATTTCTCTCTTGTTCAACAAAGTACCCAAGCACTAAATTAAAGTAGGCCCAGGAACTCTCATGGTATAAATTAAAATTACAAAAGTTTCATATATTGCAACGCACTAAGCTCAGTCATCCTTCCAATCTACTAAGCTCGCCACCTAAATTCCCATTCTAAGCACCAATGCAGGTCGCAGTCAGACAGAAATCAACGCCCCTAAAGACACAGTAAACACGGCAAAAGTGCCCGAAATGCCACATCAACCCTGCCATCTCACCTCAACGCAGCACATAACCGTGCGAGAGATCCACAGTCGCGCACGCATAAATCACATGATCCGCATTGCCCCCGCAGATCAAACCCCACAAAACAGAAAGTAATCACCACCCGAAGCAACAGCGAGAACGGGGGGAAACGGAAGCGATCAGAGCTAACGCAGGGAGGAGGCGTGGCGTGGATCTCGAGCCGTCGGTCCTTACCGAAGGGGTGGCAGGCCTGCAGCACGCGGTCCCGCGGCCCCTGCAGGGTGAGGGGCAGCTCGAGCAGCTGCCTCCAGAACTCGGAGGAGATCGGGTAGGCCTTGTCGCCGACGAGCGCGGCGAACATCTGCTCCGCCGCCCCCAGCGACGCGGAGCCCGCCTCGCGCAGCCTCAGCGTCGACGGCGCCTCCCCCGGCGACGCGGAGCCCGCCTCGCCCAGCCTCGGTGTCGACGGCGCCGCCCCCATTGGATCTGAGAGGGCGCCGCCGAGCGCGTTGGGCTCGGCGGGGGAACTAGGGTTTGAGGGCGGCGGGGATTGTGCGAGGGAAAATGGCAAAAGTGGAGGCGGGACGACGCGAAGGTTTTAGATGGAGACTTCGGGCGGAAGGAAGGGGAGGAGGAAGAGGGGAAGGGGCGCCGGTCGGGTTTGGGAGGTTTTGATGGGATTAAGGATGGACTGAACTGCCCATGGGTACTGGTGGAGACCCGGGAGGTGCGTGGCTTGGCATGCCTGGAACGGGAGGGGCCGAACGGTCTTTTGCCGGGGCTCGTGGGGGTGCCTGCCGTCGGTGGAGGTGGTGGAACATTCGGGAGGGTGGAGGCTGGAGGGAAGGGGACGGACGGGGGCGTGCGAGGTGCGACGCGTACCCCGACGCTTTGGCCGTGTCGCACTTCGTCGCTTCGTTCCAAACTTCTGGTTTGGCGCTTTTGTTTGCTGGCTCCAATTTTCGCTTTTGTAGGAGTAAATATTGGCGTTAAATACGTCGCGCAGTGCGAAAGACCATAGTTTTCATAAAAGTTTGCTGAAAGCACTAGACGCTCGCCGTTTAATGCAAAATATGACATGCTGGAACCGCTGTCAATGCTGAAGTGGCATCAAAATCAAACGCGTTTGCTGGATCGTTAAGTTACCAAAGGGCCCACCCGACAGTAGACTCCAAGTACACTTCACCGATGCATTTTATCGACAAAAATGTTACACTTACGGAAAGAAGTTACGGGACGACATGTGCCAATGCAATCGACCGCCTCCCCTGCATTTAACTGTGGAGACCGGCCCGTGATTAATCCTTGCGCCTCCACCTCAGCCCCGTAAGTGTTTACTGTAGAAAATTCCCGTAAGTGTAGCATCACTGTTTTATCGAGCATGTTGTGGGCAGCACGTCCACCGCAGCACACTCGACCGCTCGGGCTGCTCCCGCCGGCGTGCTTGCCATCGGAGCACCGCCCCACCGCTGACCCTCCCTCTCATCCTTGCTCCGAGCCTGAGCCCTGCTTTGCTGGATTCGGTCGTCCACCCGGCCGCTGCCACATCTCCTAGTGTGGACGATACCGAAGACCGTCGCCGTCGCGAGCTTTTGAGCTGGTTGTCGACGGCTCAGGGCGGCTTTTTGACGTTTCTCCTCCGCCCTATATGCGCTTCGGGGCGATCGAGTTCGCTTTTTAATGAGCAGCGAGAGACCGAAGGCGGTCTTCCTCGACTCATACTGCATCGGGGAAGATATGCACGGATCATCACACGGAGGGAGAGGGCTGGGACTTCCTCGACCTACAAGCCCTCCAACGAGTCCACGGTAGACATGATCTTTCCAGCGACCAAAACACACCGAAAATCATAAGCTCACACACTGTGCGATCTATGCGGCGGAGAAAGCAATCAGCGAGCCCCTCGCTTGGTCTGAGGAGACGGTGACGTTCAGCATCAACGATCTCACCGAAAACATTGCTCACCCAAGCAAACATGCCTTGATGGTAGATCCAATCGTCGGGGGCCGCCGTCGCCCACGTGTCCTTATGGACGGGGGAAGTGGTCTCAACCTCGAGCATTCTTCGCCGACACTTTGAGCAAGATGGGAGTCTTCCTATTCGGCCTGCAAAGGTTGGATGCGGGCTTCCACGGCAACGTACCAGGACGTCCAGTCCGCCCTCTGGGGTGGATTGAGCTCGAGGTCGTCTTCGGTGACGAGGACAACTTTCACATCGAGTCACTCCAAATCAAGGTCAACCCTTTCCACAACGGCTACAACGCCATCTTCGCGAGGCCGGCGTACATAAAATTCATGGTGGTACCATCATATGCATACGGCGCGATTGTTGCCCACAGGAGCCTAGAGAGAGCTTTCAAAGCAAAGGTTGCCAATGTGGATCTCGCAGAGGCCGCCTTTGCCTCCATGAAACTTGGAAGGATTAAGCGACATGTAAACCTGTCACACACAGAGCTCCCAGTAAAACCCAGACCAGGACCAGTGTTCTAGCCGGCTCGAGATACGAAAAAATTTCAAGTCCACCCGGAGGACGCCAAGAAAACAGTGACGATCGGAGGAGACCTCTTAGAAGAACAAGAAGCAGAGCTTTTGGCCTTTCTTCGAGCAAATTGGGACATATCCACCCGGAAGCCCGTCGATATGCCAGGAGTACAAGCCGAAAAAGTTGAACAATCGCACGACTAGTAAAGCAAGCCCTATGTCGCTTTGCCACAGAAAAGCGGATGACTATAGGAGAAGAAATAGCCCGGCTACTAGCCGCCGGATTCATCAGAGAGGTCGCGCACCCAGAATGGTTGGCCGACCCAAGCATGGTACGCAAAAAAACATGCCATGGTGTATGTGCATGGACTACACCGACCTCAACATAGCCTGCCCCTAGGACCCATTCCCACTTCCAAGTATCAACCAAATCATCGACTCTCCCCCGTGCTGCGAACGTCTATGCTTCATCAACGCATACTCCAGATACCATCAGATACGAATGAAGGTCTCTGAATCAAGAGGCGACCTCCTTCATCACATCTTACGGGCCTTTCTGTTACATAATGATGCCTTTTGGACTCGAGAACGTCGAGGCTACATACCAGCGAACGATGCAGAAGTGCTTTAACAAGCAGATCGGCGTCAACTCGGAGGTCTACATCAATTATATTGTAGTCAAGTCACGACAGGGCTTCAGCCTCCTTGGATAACTCCAGTAGATCTTTGATAACCTTCGCAACTTCAACATGAAGTCGAACCCTGAAATATGTGTCTTCGGGGTCTCTGCAAGACAACTCTTGGATTTCATAGTATCTCAAGGAGGGATCGAAGCAAACCCAGAAAAGATCCAAGAAATACTCAACATAAAACCCCCAAAGACAGTACGAGATGTATCGAAGCCCGCGGAATGCGATCAGCAGGTTTATCTCTCGTTTGGGAGAGAAAGCACTTCCCATGTACCGCCTCTTACAGCGTGTTTGGCAAAAAATGGAAAGGGGAATGGGAGTTTAATGTAGGGAGTTGTATTGAGATTAGACATGGGATGAGTCGTTTTATTCCCAATCCTCTGTTTGGCGCATGATGAAAATTATGTGTGAGAGTTTGATGAGAAATTGTATTCCCGTGTTTGGTTCGTGGGAATTGACAAGGAAATAGACAAGGAAAATTAACGTAAGTTATGATGAAGGGTTAAGATTGACTCACTAAAACAATTCCCTTCCAACTCCCACCCCCTCCCCTGTTAATAAAACGGTGGGAGTTGGAGTCTCAAGTCCCATGACTATTCCCTTATCAATTCCCAATCCCCTTAACCAAACAATAGATTTGAAATCTCGTACCCCTTCAATTCCCATTCCCTAGCTCTAACTACCCCCAACCAAACATGCTGTTAAGGAAAGGAGGCAACTTTTACTCGAGCGACGAGGCCAAGGCAGCTTTCGAAGACCTTAAGAGGCTACTACAGTCCAACCTGCTCCTCGCTTCCCCGGCCCAGTCCAAACCAATGTTGTTGTACATATCGGCGACCACCCAAGTGGTAAGTGTGGTCATTGCGGTGGAAAAAGAGGAGGCCGAAAAGACACAATAGGTGCAACACCCGGTGCAGTATGTCAGTGAGGTACTAATGTCATGCAAAGCGTGATACGCGCACTACCAGAAGATAACCTACGGAGTGTTTATGGACGCGAGAAAGCTATGACACTACTTCCAGGCCAACCCGATCATGGTGGTCAGCAGCTCTCCGACATCATCAATGACAAAGGCGCAACAAGTCACGTGGCTAAGTGGGCAATCGAGCTTTTGTCGTTTGAGATCTCCTACAAACCACGCTCGACAGTCAAGTCGCAGGCGATCGCCGACTTTTTGGTTGAATGGACCGAGGCCTAGTAGGTCCCTGATATATCTCCGACGTATCTATATTTTTTTATTACTTCATGCTATTATATTATCAATTTTATATGCTTTATATGCAATTTTATATTATTTTTGTGAACTAACCTAACCGAGTGTTTAATGCCAATTTTTGTTTTCTGTATGTTTTGGGTTTTACAGAAAATCCCTACCAAACAAAGTTCAAACGTGATGATTTTTTTTTGATTTTTTCTGTACCAGGAGAGACCCTAGAAGCTTTCGGGGAGGACTAGAAGCGCGACGAGGAGACGACAAGGCAACAGGACGCACCCTGGGGGTAGGCACTCCCTGATGTCTTTTGGCCCCCACTTGGCTCCGTCTGACCTAATTTTAACCCTATAAATTTCCTAAAATCCCAAAACCCACATAGCAATACCTAAAACTTTTATTCCGGCGCCGCAAGTCTCTATTCTTCCACTATCCCATCTGGAGCTCCGTTCCTGCGCCCTGTCGAAGGGGGAATTGATCACGAAGGGTCTCTACATCAACCTTAGTGCCTCTCTGATGATGTGTGAGTAATTCCTCACAGGAACTATGGGTCCATAGCAGTAGCTAGATGCCTCTCTCTCTCTACACACACACACTTTTTGTGATATGTTTCTTAGGATCCAATGAATTGTGGGTTTTATGATCAGATTGTTCATTGAAAGTAATTGAGCTATTTGTGAACTTTATTATGTCTGATTGTTATAGTTATGTAATGATTTCCGATCTATGAGTTTTCTTTGGCCAAGTCGATGATTAGATCTTTAGTGGAATATGATACGTCTTCGTCGTATCTATAATTTTTTATTGTTTCATGCCAATATTATACAACTTTCACATATTTTTGGCAACATTTTTTATGATTTATTGGACTAACATATTGATCCAGTACCCAGTGGCAGTTCCTATTTTTTGTTTCGCAGAATATTCATATTAAACGAAGTCCAAATGTAATAAAATTTTACGGAGAATTATTTTGGAATGTTTATGATTTTTGGGAGGTGGAATCAACGCAAACGGAGGCCCACAGCCACCACAAGACACCTGGGCGCGCCAGGTAGCCCTGGCGCATGGTGGTGGGCTGTGCCCTCCTCCTAAGTCAGTTGGAGCTCTACTTAGAATGCAAGAAAGCTTATATCCGGAAAAAAATCGTGTTAAAATCTCAACGCAATCGGAGTTATGGATCTCCGGATATTTAAGAGACGGTTTCCGGTCAGATGTGGGAACACAAACACATAAGAGAACAGAGAGGGAGATCCAAGGGCTCCCGCCCCTCCGCCGCCATGGAGGCCATGGACCAGAGGGGGAACTCTCCTCCCATCTAGAGGGAGGCTAAGGAAGAAGAAGGAGGGGGGCTCTCTCCCCCTCTCTCCCGGTGGCGCCGGAGTCCCGCCGGGGCAAGGATCATAACGATGATCTACATCAAAAATCTTGCTACCGTCACCACCAACTTTCCCCCCTCTATGCAGCGGTGTAACACCTCATCTCCCCGCTGTAATCTCTACTTAAACATGATGCTCAACACAATATATTATTTTCTAATGATATATGATTATCCTATCATGTTCGAGTAGATCCGTTTTGTCCTATGTGTTGATAGATGATCATGATCGGTTTGAGTTGTATATTTTATTTTGGTGTTGTCCTACGGTGCCCTCCGTGTCGCGCAAATGGAGGGATCCCCGATGCAGGGTGTTGCAGTACATTCATAGTTCTCTTATGATAGGTGACGTGAGTGACAGAATCACAGACCCGAGTTTGGGGGTTATTGCGTATGGGATATAGAGGACTTGATACTTAATGCTATGGTTGAGTTTCACGATCTTAATGATCTTTAGTAGTTGCGGATGCTTGCTAGAGTTCTAATCATAAGTGCATATGATCCAAGTAGAGAAAGTATGTTAGCTCATGCCTCTTCTAGTCATATAAAATTGCAACAATGATTGCCGGTTTAGTTATCGATCACCTAGGGACAAATGACTTTCTTTTGTGACAAAAGCTATCTACTTTAATTATCTTGCATTTATTCATAGTTTTATTCTCGCAAAGTACTTCTAGTTTTATTCGTGTTATAGGTAAAGCAAACATCAAGTGTGCGTAGAATTGTATCGGTGGTCGATAGAACCTAAGGGAATATTTGTTCTACCTTTAGCTCCTCGTTGGTTTCGACACTCTTATTTGTCGGAAAAGGCGACAAACAATCCCCTATACTTGTGGGTTATCAGAATAATACTGCAGGAATGCCTAGCAGTGGTGGGTGCAAAAAACCTAGTAGCTAGTGTCGGGCCAGGCTCTCAGGGCCGCCTGCTACCGACCTCCTGCCACTGTATTATGGCATCAGTGGCGGGCGGACGGCCCGCCACCGGTCGATCACTGAAGTGGCGGGCACGCGAACTTGCATCCGAGTCGAGATGAATGGCATCCGAGTCGTTCGGATCTATTGCAAACGTCCAACCAGTCGGATTTTAGCTTTGTTGTTTTCTGAATTATCTGAATATGTTTCTGACATTGTATAACACTAGCAAAAAGTTCCCGTGCGTTGCAATGGGAAAAAATCATTTCATATCTCTAGCTTGATAAGTTGGACAAACTGTGTGTGGCCGGTTTGCAGGTTATGAGATTGAACCCTCTTATCGGCTTTTTTTTGCCAGCTCCCTGGACCTGGACCTCAGTGCGCCGCCAGTGGGCTTTTTCCATTTGGCCGAAAACGGATGGCAAGTAAGGAAGCTAAATAGCGTACGTGAAATTAACTGAAGCAGGACTAAACCAATAATATCACCTCCCTTTAATAATACGAAATAGCAAAAAGGCCCGTGCGTTGCAACGAAAAAAATCATTTCATATCTCTAGCTGGGTCAATTAGATAAACTATGCGTGGCCGATTAGCAAGTTATGAGATCGAACCCTCCCATCGCTATTTTAGTTTTTGTCAGCTCTCCGAACCTGAGCCACAGTGTGCCGTCAGGTGGGCTTCTTTCGTTGGGCCAAAACGGATGGCAATTAACGAAACAAAATTATCTCCAGCTGGGTCAGTTAGATAAACTGTGCGTGGCCGGGTTTGCAGGTTATGAGATCGAACCCTCCCATCGCTATTTTAGTTTTTGCCAGCTCTCCAGACCCGAGTCATAGTGCACCGTCAGGTGGGCTTCTTTCGTTGGGCCAAAACGGGTGGCAAGTAATGAAACAAAATAAGGTACGCGAAATTAATTAAAGCGGGACCAAAGCAAGCTGGACGAAACCAAAAATATCATCTCTCTTTAATAGTAGGTATAAATATAGATATAGATATAGATAAAAGTATAGACATAGATTTTTCAGAAAATGTCAGGTAGACATTTGTGAAACGTGCGAACATTTTTAAATGGTAGAAACAATTTTTAAAAGTAGGGCGAACATTTTTTACATTGCATTTATTTTTTAATGCGCAATGTACAATTTTTAGAAAAATATTAAATTATTATTTTCATATATATGTATTTTGTATTTTCCAAAGTACTCCCTTTGTTCCGAAATATTTGTTTTTTTAGAGATTTCAAATGAACTACCACATAGGAATGTATATAGATATATTTTACAGTGTAGTTTAACCTATTTTGCTTCATATGTAATTACTTGTTGAAATATATAGAAAGACAAATACTCCCTCCGTTTCAAAATAGATGACTCAATTTTGTAATAAATTTATAAAGTTAGTACAAAGTTGAGTCAACTATTTTGGAACGGAGAAGTATAATAATAAATAAAGAAGAGTAAAAGAAACACGTGGCGTCTGTATGACGTCAACGTGGCGATACTGCGTGGTAACTGGGCCAGGCGACGGCCGGTTGGTTGCGGGATTGGCCCATTATAGTCTCTCCCGCAAAGTTATGGATTGGCCCATTATCCGATGCCTGAACCGCTAGGAATGGGCCAGCTGAAGGGGACCAGCTTCGCGCCGTCGCGGGAAAAAAGAGGGCGGGAGAACCGAATCCGGCGGCGGCGGCGAGGCGCGGGTCCAGGGAGCGGAGCTGCGGGGATGAGCTCGTCGACGACGTCCGGCCAGGGCCAGGGCGACGACGCGCCGGACCTGGTCTGCGTGGCGGACTGCGTCCACGGCATGGTCGACGCCCTCTCCTGCGTCCGCTGGAACAAGCATCAGGTCAGCACCCGCCCCCCTCTCCTCTCCTCCGCACGCTGGCCGCCCGATCCCAAGCGAAAATCCTTGCCTCGTCCCGCAGGGCGCGGTGGTGGAGCTGTCGGAGCACGGCATCGTGGTCACCGTGGAGGAGAGCGGCTGCCTCCAGGCAAAGGTCTACCTCAAGACCGAGGTTCGTGCCCACCAGGTGTTTGCGTCTATTCCTACCCGCGCCTGGTTGTTAAGTTCTTGTGGGGATTGACCGTTGCAGCTGTTTGCGGAGTACGACTATGGTGCGGAGGGGCGTCCACGGTTCGGCCTCAGCCTGGGGCTCCTCGTCGACTGCCTCAACATGTTTACGGTCCCCGGGTTCGCCTCCCCTGTCGAGATCCGGTACCCTGGTCCCGACATGCAGCTTCTCCTCAGGTATGTATCTTCTCTGTCTACTAGGTTCTCTGTTTGTCTTTGCTTCTTAATGCTGTCAATTGATATCGTAACCCATTAGACATTTGCATAATCGTGATACTGTGACTGCGGTGGATAAAATATAAATAGCTATTTGTTCATCTTTATATTGAGCATGTAACTCACTAGGCATTTGCATAGTCCTGGGGGATAAATTGCATATCTGATTTATGATATTTGGAAAGTTGATCTAGTGACTCACTTAGCGTTTGGATACTGTGGTGGATAATACTAAATAGCTATTTGTTCATACTTCGGATTGACTCTACCCTCTTCTTTATATTTAACCTTGATGAGATCAATAAATAGTGCTCCTAAAGTTCACTTTACTACATTCCCACCATCGCCCAAAACAAATAAACATTTCAGCTTCATGTTTAGCTCAAAATTTAAGTTAATTCTGGAGATGGATGTAACTTAGTAATGTACTAATGTGAAACAAATAAAAAGGTTAACTACCAGGAGGTTCTCGTGGGACTTTTGTGTTAAGTGTATGCATCATTACATTGATTCAGTGCTGTACTGCAAGGGGCTGTTAATTGTATACATTGATTCAGTGCTGCACTGTTACGTTAGCTTGTCATGTTCAGTTATTCCGTGACTTAGTCCTAGCCTGTACTAGCCCACGATGCATGATTCATTACACGTCTGGTTCTGTAACTGCTACAAGCAGAGCTATATGTATCCCTCTTCTGAACTTCAATGAAAGCAAGTCAATCATTTTGCTCATGTTTTTCATCCTGGTAACACAAGTGCAGGTCAGTGGGGTCTCCAGATGCATGTATACATGCAGAAATCAGAACCAGAATTCCTGATACTGTCGCCTGGGATTACCATTTTGAGCATGCAGGGAACACTCCAGTCACTTTTACTGTTAAGGTACCTGCAATACTTCATCCATTCTTTTCTCGTTGCACTCGTCGCTACGAGTTCTAACGTTTAATTCCTCAGAACTAATCTTTCACCTTTTACAATGCCAGTCTGCCATCCTGAAAGAATCAATTGATGATCTTGAGTGGCCAGGCTCCAGCATTCAGATTCATTTTCATCCAGACCCCCCTTCAGTAATATTTAAAGGCGAAGGGCATGGTGACTTGGAGGTGTGTCATGAATTGCTTTCTGTCATTCAGATAGCTTCTGTTGGTCTCCATATCTAAATGCTACTTAATCCATTTGGCAGATCGAATTCTCCTACTATGCAAATACTGATCTTCTAATTGCATTCCAGTGTGACCAAGAATTATCCTACAGGTAATACTCTTGCGCCTAAAATCTACAGCATGCTTCTTTGTGCTGAACTTACGGTTCTCTGCAAGGTATAAGTACAAGTTTCTTCGTGCCACTACCTCGAATGTTCCAAGTAGCGTCCTGAAGGAGAATCGTGGGAGTAAAGTGACGATTGGGAGGGGAGGGATGCTCAAAATCCAGCACTTGGTTTCAGTTGCAAGGCTAGGTACGCAATCTTACCATAATTTTGCTGGAGGGGCTCAACAGCCAAGCCGGATTGCTTTTATCGAATTCTTTGTCAAGCCGGAGGAGGATGATTAAAGGACAAATGATTCCTAGCATGTATTGTGTATAGGTTATTTTGCTGGGCCTGTGTCATCTATGAGGCCTGGCTGTATCTTCAGTACTTATGGAACTGAAGGTCATGGTATTCTTTTCCTTTCAGATGACTTGTCGTAACCTACTAGTCTTAGCTCTGGATCTTTCTTTTATGCTGATTAGTTAAATTATATGGAAATGAAGAAAGTCCATGCCATCGTTCTTCTTCCTTCCAAATCAGCTTCATTTAAATTGTTACCATTTTAACTTTTTGCAAAGTGGCAAGGACATACAAAGCAAAAATATGTGGATTACAAAAACTATTGACACGAACTGAATTTGAGCCCCAAATATGTGGATTATTTCTAGATGTTTATCCATGGCTAGGTTAATGACTATGAATACTATTTCATGAAACATTTGATTTATCAATGGACTATTTGGGCATTAAGGACTGGTGGTCCAAGTTTGGGAGCAAATGGTCTTGTTACACCGCAACTACATCGTATGTTGCCCGAAAATAATCCAGAGTTGGTACTGCAAGCTAGTTGAGCTCATTATGTCTCTGTCTCGTCGTAGCCTCGTACTGCTCTCAACAGGCCACCAATTAATCTAGCTTAGTGCTGCAAATAACCAGGCCACTATTGAGTGGCCCATTGTTCAATTGCTAGCCATTCCCAAGCAAGGCTTGTGTACGGTACGTTTTCGCTCCTGTTTATTCTGCACCCTGTACATAATGTGCTTGCTGAAGTTGATAAACTTGCACATCACACCAACTTCTTACCACGACAAACACTTAAAATAGACAAAACGTGTGGATTGGCTGTACATTAACTTTGAGAGGAATGCCAGCTAAGGGAAGTTCTTTTTATCTGCAACGGTGAGGGCAGAAGAGATATATTTTCCATTCATTTATCACCAACGAATCTTCAACAAATAAAAAGTACAGGAAAAAAGACTGCATCCTGTTGGAACTATGTTTCTTTGTGGTCAATTATAAGAATGTGTCCAGTCAAGACCTTAACTTAGCAACAAAGAAGGGGAGCCCCCCAGAAATAAAAATGGATTGATGGCAAAAGTATGTAAACCCTAGTTTTGCTAAACCCTAGTTTGCTTTACCTTGAGACTGCAAGGACCTTACCAAATCTCCATTGTTTTTAGCAAGCCATTCTCCTGATGGAAGGTAAAATCTTCTGTATCTGTCCAGACAACTCTACTGCATAAAAGAAATTGGCTATGCTAGCTAAGCGAAGAGAGGTGTGTTTTGTGCTTACTTGTGAATGTGACATTGCCCATTGAGTACCATTAGATGACTAGAAGGGCCTGAACGCGATATATATTATTATCATTGTTTGCTGTACCTAATGTTGTTTGCCCATTCTTATGACTGCGAAATGGCGTCTTAATGCACCCAATGTCCTCTGCTGCCCATTCTCGTGACTGCGAAATCGCGCTTAGATGTTTACAAGATATCCACCCTTGAGTGAGGCGCGTGCATATCCGGTGCGGTAAGCAGCCCCTATTCTATGCAATGAAGGTGATGTGGCTCTTTTTCAAACCGCAATTAACGAGACATGACGGTGAACGCCGTACTAACATAAACCGCCGGTTGGTTACCGTTGTATAATTTTAGAATCAAAGTGTGCCCTTTCCATTTCAAAACTTCTTGTTAGTGGTCTCCACTACAGATCATCCTATCCTTTTCCAAAAAAAAACAGATCATCCTATCCTTTTCCAAAAAAAAAGATCATCCTAGTGTATAATAAGTACTGGTGAGAGCAGAATCTGCATTTGGTAGGACTTGAGCATATAGTACAATGCTCTGTTGTCAAACTTTCCTTTTCCCTGCCAGCTTCTTTAGAAAGAAACATGACAGGATGAACAGAGAGTTGGGTGAAGAAATGGCCACCTTCTCTGCATTTGTCATTGCCCCTTATGAGAAAAATACTACTCTGAACTAAAACCACGACACTTGTTATTGATCGGAGGGAGTAATTATTATGTGTGGTTCTAACTGAAGAGTATTTTCTAAAAGAAAAATATTTGTGTTGCTAACTAAAGGGGTCTAGGTCCTGAGCATATGTTATATGGAGTATAAACTAGGAGACAGTAGGTCGCTGTCGCCCTATAAATATCTAGTTTCAGTGACCACACAGTTAGGTTCCGGTGGGCTCCTGTATTTAGACCAGAAACCAATAGTCGTCGTCTCATAGATGAAGACAAGCACGGACTGCCGTTAACCTGTCAGGATTACCACAACAACCATCGTCTGTTAACTAGGTCCTCAACTAACCATCCGATTGTACCAACCGTTGCGATGTAACTTTAAAAGGCACTTTTCATCTCTTTTGTTAGCATATTTGTAATTTGTTGAAAGACTGTAAACAACAAAATATTACCAGCACTTGTGAAGCACTCTCCCCCGGAGTAACTAACTGGATTCCCTTTCTCGAATGGAAATAAACTTACTCCCTCCATCCATATTACTTGTCCTTGAACCCCTCAAATTTGATAGTTTGGTAGTCGCAAACTAAACTTTATTATACTACTCGGAGAGAGCATCGTGGTACTATTTTTTTTTGTTGGTGAAACGCATCAATAATCGGAGTAGAAACAAACTTGAAAAGCAGCACCATTTGGAATATCGAAAGTTTGTGTGCTTCCTGCATGATCTGAACATGCAAGATCCACCGCTTTTCAAGGAGTGACGTCTACATCCACAACTCAATGCCCACCCTTTTTTTTAAGGACAACCGGTGTTCATTCATTTTGGTGACGAAGGAAGGTGCAGGCCTACGTGCTCGTGGGATCGTGCGGTTCATGCAATGCAATGCAGTGGGGGGAGTGAGTGAGGTCCTGTGCCTACTTATCACCTCCATAGTTTGCTAGGGCATCTCCAACGGCAACCTGCAAATTTTCTCCCGCATCCGTCCGTGGAGGGAGATCAGTCCACGGGTACAGATGCGGGAAATCGTCATCCAACCATAGCCGTATATATTTTGACAACAAATCAAACTAATAGGACGAAATTCATCCAAACACGACCGGATTTCGCGTAAACATGATGGATTTCATACAAACACGATGAATTTTCATTACATTTTGAACATCTAGAACAAAAAATAAAAGACCCGACCCTAAACCTATCCTACGGCAGCGGAGCCCGGTGTTCAAGCCCGTGTCGTCCCCCATCCGCCGTATCCGTGAGCACCGGCGATAAGACCAATGAAGTGAAGGTGCGGTCTTCGACGAGGAAGAGTAGAACACGGGAGACGGACTGACCCACATAGGACACAAGGTACCACCGCCTCCCGTGGCCTACTCATCCTCGGAGGAATCTGCGACCTGTCCGTCACCGGTGAATGTGAGGTTCACGGTGAAAATGGTGGCGCTGACGTTGTCTTCATCCAACCGGGCCGGCTGATGGTTCGTCGACAGGGTGTAGCAGGCGCGACTGCCGTTGTTCTCCTCCGCGATCGCTTGCAACTGAGCTTCCGCGAACGGCCTTTTCCTGGCGAGTGGCGGCTAGAGCGCGGACGCCAGGCACGCTACTCTGCGACGAAGTTGGGGTTCGCCGCAGGTGACGGCGGAGGGATTTTAGTGGGTCAGGACGGCCAGAAGAGGGCGTAGGATCGTTCCGGACTCCCGTAAAGCCCCCCCCCCCCCCCCCCCCCCCACACACACACACATTTGTAGAAGAAATCGCGTCTGGACCACTCTGCGGACCGATAAAGTACCGAGTTGAATGAATTACGCGACCCTTGCCGGAACTTTGCCGGTCCGCCTTGAAGATGCCCTTAGTACAAGAGATTGACGCGTCGAGCTGTGCAGCCGTGCAGGAGTACAAGTGAAACGCATCAATAATCGGAGTAGAAACAGCATTTGGAGTACAGAAATTTTATGTGCTTCCTGCAGGAACTGAAGATACAAGATCCACCGCTTTTCAGGCAGAGTAACGTCTACGTCGAGAACTCAATGCCCACCCTTTTTTTTAGGACAACCGGTGTTCATTCATTTAGGTGACGTACTCGTGGTCATGGGCTCGTGTGGTTCATGCAATGCAATGCAGTGGGGGAGTGGAGTGAGGTCCTGTACGTGCCTACTTGTCACCCCCACGTGCAGTTTGTCAGTACAAGTGATTGACACGTCGAGCTGTGTAAGGGTACAAGTGATTGACACGTCGTGCTGTGTAGGGCAAGCTAGCTCCTACTCCGGACGAGACCCCATTCGTGTGTCCAAGTGCTTGCTTGT
Organism: Triticum urartu; assembly: GCF_003073215.2. Classification (NCBI taxonomy): domain Eukaryota; kingdom Viridiplantae; phylum Streptophyta; class Magnoliopsida; order Poales; family Poaceae; genus Triticum; species Triticum urartu. The sequence continues at coordinate 34,124,431 of NC_053028.1, read as the reverse complement.
TAATAAGGTCAGAGTCGGACCGGGCGGTCCCAGGCCAGCAAACCCTAGTTAACCAACCTATTCGGGTGCCATTAACTAGTGCACACATGACCGACGACGCCATCGCCAGGCAAATATAGTACGTACTAGGTGCTGCGGTCCAAGGTGCACAGCGCGTAACCGAGTAATTAGCCGCCCCTAAGTCTTTATGCTAGTATCAATGTCGCACATTTCCGGAAGAAAAAAACCCCCCTTCTTTGCTTATTCTTAATATATACAGTGACATGCTAGTCTTTTGCATGTTCTGAAGGAACAAAACATCGCACATTTCTGGCATTGTCTTGTTGCAGAGACCCGAATAGTACAACATTTCCTTTCAAAAATGTTTTAGCCAATGCTTTGGGCTTTGGGCTTTGGATGGAGTGGCGTGCTCGATTTCTATAGTCGTTGTAGTGTTCTGACTGAGTTTATGCAATAATGTCAAAAATAGCACAAAGCTCTTTCCATCCATCTTTCCTCGCATGCATTCACCGGCTGCTGCCCGACGTACGCCGATCGATCGACCCGTCTTTGCTCACGGACGGACAGGTTGGTTGGACGTCGGTGGGCGGCGAGCCATGTGTTGCATTGCATGTAGTATTATCCATGGAGCCATCGCCATCGCTCACCCACAATTCTGTTTCGGCAAATCAGCGGCCGAACATTGCGCCCAGTATAGCTACAACGATGAAGCACGGCCCGGCCATTGATTCGTCGCCGTCTGCTCCTCCATATTAGCGTAAAGGTCACTGTTGTTAGCCTCCTTCATTGCCCTCAATAATGGTGCAAATAGTACCGTGCTTAATTAACACCCAGAGGCGCAGCGCCGCTGATCCAGCAGTAATGGCGCGCCTCAAAGATAGCAGCCGGCCACCGCTTTTGGCATGCGAGGCCTATCCTTTTTGGTCGTCCAGGGTTGTGGGTGGATGAGACAGCGCATATTCTTTTTTAAATAGGTTTTTAAATGGTTTTAATTGCTTATCGCATGTGCCATGTGGTGAAACAACGCAGATTCTGCACTACATGTTTTTCTACTCCATTTTTTCCAGTTCAATATACACCTGGTTCTTAATACTCTCTCCGTTCCAAAATCAAATTTAGCAAATTTCAACCAATTTTATAGATAAAATTATCAATATCTAGAATACCAACCATTATGAACGAAGGGAGTACTGCCCTTTTCTAGTCCTACGTGGACACCATCGATCTTTGAATTCGAAAAGGAAAACAGCTTCTGAGTGTCTCGCTCCCATTTCTAACTGTTCAATAATCTGTTAGCTAACACCGCAAAAAGAAAGTTAGCTAAACCTTATGTTTTCTTTTGATATTTTCATTCAAAATGTTGGTTCCATTTCTAATTACTCAGTAATTTCATAGCTAAAGTTATGTTCTTATTTTGATATATTTTTCCTGAATTTTTATTCAAAATACCTGGTTACATTTCTAGTTGCACAGTAAAATTTTAGCTAAAAAGTTATGTTTTTCTTGATAATTGCATATTTTCCTTTAAGATCAGATTTCATTTGACATTTGTTGGCTAAAATTATATTTTTCTTTTGATATTTTTACTTCTGTTTTCCTTCGAAATATTTGGTTCCATTTCTAGTTGCCCAATAATTTTTTAGTTTGTATTCTTTTGGATCTTCTTACGTGTGCAAACAACGGTCATGCATCTGTAGTACTACTTCTGACGGAGATAGTAGAAGTTATAAAACTTCTTTTTATGTTTGATCGTATTTATACAATAATACATCAATATTTATACTATCAAATTAGTAGCATTAAATTTATGATAAAATATGTTTTCATCTATACCTATTTGGTTTCACAAACATTGATATATTTTTGCACAAACTCGGTCAAACTTTAAGATAGTTTGGCCCCTGAACCAAGTTGAAAGTGCACTCTTTTAAAGATGGAGGGAGTATATCGAGACTGTTGAGGGATAAAAGTGATCTTTGTTAAGAGCCAGTTATAACTTTTAGAAGTTACTTGTATCCAGCTTCTTTGGGAACATCTCCGCAGTTGTTTGTTCGTGCTAGCGATCAGAGTCGACCAATGTTAGAGATGCCCCTTACATGGGAGCGAGTGAGAGATGGTGGCTCGTCATTTTATTTCACCATCATGCGTTTGCGATTGCTGGCCGGACCGACAAATTGTCCCGCCGAGACAACAGCCGGCCCCAAACGGCGAACCCCCACCCAAGTAGCAGCGGTTGAACCATCGACCGATGAGGTTGTTCAATGAAAAGTCAGCACGGCTTGACCATTGGGCGCCTGAGCGTGAGCCCCCCGCTTCCTCCTGCGTGCCCTCCCGTCTGCAATTTTTGGCTCTTAAATGGAAGGACGCCATGATCACGGATGAGAAGATGAGGGAAGGCAGAGAAGAAAGGGTCAATCCAGCCGGCTTGAGAGTTGAGACAAGGGTGTGGGTGGGGCTCTCCGTAGCAAATCAAGTACCGATGGCCGATGCACGCGCCGCGCACACGACGCAACAGCTCCGGCCGGCCCTGGCGGTGCGGCGACCCCTTCTTCCTCCTCCACCTCGCTATCTGTCTTCCTGGCCAGTGATCCATCATGAGTCTACATACCACATGGACTTAGCTATCATGACATCATGTAGTAGTCGTATCTGCATAATCGCCACCGCGCATGTGTGTCCATGCCACATGCCAATGTTCTTTGTTTCCGTTGATTGAAACACTACATTCCCTACATGTGTCCAGCGTCTTAAACTTTCTGGCTCAACTGCTGTCGATAGCTCTCAAAGACAAACTGGGCATGACGGGTAGGGAGATGGCGCTACATCGGTAGGTTACTGTGAAAATTGCTGTCGTGACCGGATGGATTCAGGCGCATCTCCAACGCCGCTTCCTAAAACAGACATACTATTTGTTCGTGGACTTGTTGGACAAGTGCATAAGCACGGATATAGGAGGCGGTCATCCAACCGCATCCCCTAAACGTTCGTTTGGTCTAGTCAATTTCATTTCAAATGCATAGTATATGAGCAAATTAAAATGCGGTGTTCATAACGCCCGATCATACCAAAAAGAAAAGGTGGATGTTCATAGCTTTTACATGTGTCCCATCACAGAAGTTCCTGTCTGGTAGTCCATTAAAAAATGGCAATTTTGCCCTGCCAGACCGGTTGTCCGAGCCTTCTCGCTCAGTCTGCCGCCGGCTCCTCCTCACCATCCGCCTTCTTGGCTACCCCCATCACGGCCGCCAAGCACTTGAACATCTTGACACGTATGACACGCATGATCATTGCCACACCGGTCATCCAATTTTTCCATTCTCATGGTCAACACCCGAGTATCCTTCGAAGCAGCCGCGAGCTCAATCTTTCTCTCTTCGAGCTTGGCCTCCTTCTCTTCGAGGTTGATCTTCTTCTCGGTCACCACCATCAAGATGTTAAACCTCTTTGTCTTCTTTTTCTCCTTCATGTCGGAGCGCTTGACACATGCCTCCTTCTTCTTCGTCAAGATGCCCTTGAACATCTCCGTCATCTTGGCCGCCACCCCTTCTCACTTCTCCTTTTTCTCCTCCAACTTTTTTGCCGGAACGCCCTTCTAACCTTCTTGGGCGGCACTTTTGTTTGGGTCGGTTGAATCACCAGACGGCGGCGGAATAAAAAAAACCCGCAAAAATTGGGGTTAAGGGTGGGAAAAAAGAGGCGGTTTTGGAGCGGAAACATTGCGGACCGCTAAAAATGAGCGGACTCTATCTCAGTTTTGGGTGGGCCGGGGGTGTCGGAGTCCAACGTGTCGGAGGTCCGAACTCCCGTAAAGCCTGCCTAGTTTGTCTCCGGTTTACGGGCAAATGACGCGGATGCACCCGCAAACAAATACGGTCCGTGTTGCATGGCTTGCAGCGTACGGATAACTCGGTCAGAATGTTTGAATGTTTGTGGGTGTTTAGAGAGTCCGTGTTGAAGATGCCTTAATATTTTTCTCGTCTCGAGGGACGAGGGGAATGCACCTAATGCTTTTTCATTATATTTTTGTTACCTGTGCCATACACGTGTGACGGTGTGCTTATATATTAGTGGACAATATATAAGTGCATTTTTTCGGACAAAATAAAAAAAGGTGATCTCTCACGATCAGCAGGGAGCAGTCGACGTCACCGGAATTAAATGCCGCACCAACAAGCAAGAATCGGTTAAAACATGGCTGTTCCCCGTTCAATCTGCTCGCGTTTTGTCGATCATTTTTTCCAAATTGGTCTGAACGCATCTCACCAAGTGCATACACATATCCAGTATCCGATCTCTCCGTATCCGATCGATATATCATGTAGTCTTGAGTGTCAGCACGTATCAGAGCGATCGATGGACGACCCGGCCGCAATCTAGCAACAGTTCCGGCAATGAATCGTCTGGAATAATCTTGATCAAACATCCAGATTAACAACAGTATTGGATTAGCGGTGCAATTACATTCCTAGACAAAATGATTAGCAACACAGTGCAATGAACCAATTCTTCATATTTTCTCTCTTACTGTGCATAGAGTACAAAGAGCACTATTTGTATTTGCTCAGCAGTGCCACTCGTCCAATGTAGACGAAAGTTAGTTTGTGTTAGACAGGAATAGAGAGAGATTGGTGCAATCGATTGATTGTACTGCTTGAGCCTCTTGAGCATATATATATATATAAAAATACATGATCATCTTGAAGTACAAGTCAAGGTAAGATAAACCCTACGCTATCCTACGTTTCCTAAATAACCATTATACTCAACATCCCCCGCAGTCACAACGGTAGCGACGCAGATGACGAGCTCGCACCGGGTTTGCCATGCCCGAGGACATGTCGTAGACGAAGGCACACGTCGGTGTTGCCAGCACCGGGTATGCATAGACGGACAAATACGAAGTGACGAAGCGCCGCACCAGGCTTTCCAAGCCCGGGGACACGTCGTGGACGAAGGCACGCATCGGTGTTGCCAGCATCAGGCATGTGTAGAAGAAGGACCTGCACGTGTTGTACGACATGTCGAGGAGTCGGAGGGGCCAGCATAGAAGGAGACTCGACGACGGTTATGACGCCAATCGGCGTGGGATCGATGTCACAAACGGTGGTCGAGGTAGACGAAGTGATCGGGGTAGCTGACGGCGACACTGGCGACGGGCTAGTGCTAGACGAAGACGAAGGAGGTGGACCGACAGCGGCTACGGGGGTAGCAGCGGCGGCGGCGGCCAGACGGCGGCGGCTTGGTTAGGAGCGCGTCGGTGGTGCTCGAAGTAGGCGAGGAACCCGACAGCGTGACGAAGACCGGCGCGGACGATGGCGTTCCCGCGCCGAGGGAGGCGGCGTGACCCATATCACAGGAAGTCGACACGCGGTGACAGCGCAGTGGACCGCGGGCCGGGACGCTACGACCCAAGGGGGGACACAGTGACGGCGGTAGATCGGGGCGACGGCGGGAAGACCTCGAGGCGGCGTGAACCACGTGCCGCGTCGCTACGGCCCGAAGGGGCGGCGCAGCGGTGGTGCATGGGTCGGTGATGCCGCGTGGTTGGCCTCAGGCGGCGGCGGTGACCGCATTCCGCGGTGCTACAGCCCGAAGAGGCGGGGTAGCCGCGGGGAGAACCACTGCCCGGGGGCGACGACCCGATGGGAGGGGGCGTCGACCGCGTACCGCGGCGCGTCAGCCCTAAGGGGCGACACAAAGGCGGTGGCGGCTACGGGGCTAGCTGGCGGGATCTCGGGGGCGACAGCGTGGACCGTGGGCCATGACACGACAACCTGAAGGGGCATCGGCGGGAGCGGCGCGCGGATCGAGGTAGCCAGCGGGAAGACCTTGGGGCGGCGACGCAGCGGTCCGAAGGGACGACGCGACGACAACTTGGGACTTGATCGGCGGTAGGCGCGTGCTCGGGGACGTGCTTGGCAAAGACAAGCGCGTGATCGGTTGATTAGACCAATGACGGCGCTGTACACACCATGGCGGGGGACGACGCATAGATCAGAGTCGATGGCGACGTTGTCGATGGTGTCCTGGGCGAGGACGATGAAGACGGACCGGCAATGGAGACCGCACGGACGAGCATCCGGCAGCAACCACGAAGGCGTCCCTTGGGCGGCGCGTCTAGTCTTGCCGCACGGTTGATGACGAAGTGGCCGGTGTAGTCCATGCCGATGTCGGAATAGAGGCGCGGGGGTTGACGGCGGCGACAGGCGACGCAAACTGATCTTAGATCGAAAAACCAAAAAGAGGACGCCGATCAAGATGATCAGCGGGAGAGAGAAAAACCTAGAGCAAGGGCTCGAGAAAAAGACTCTCTAGGACAGCCGGTCACCACGACCGGCGGATGAACCCTAGGTACGGGCGGCGCGGCCCCCAGCGGTGGTCATGACGGACGACCGCCACAAGGACGGCGCGCGGGGTGGAAGCGACGGGCGGCGATTAGGGTTTGGATCAGTTAGCCTGTTACCATGTTACAAGGGAATAAAGAGAGATTGGGGAAATCGATTGATTGTATTGATTGAGCCTTGTGTGCATATATATAGGGAAATATTAACGCCCACACGTGTGGGCGTTCACAACACCGTCCAAACGCGTCCAGAGCCATCAGATGAAAAAAGCACGAATCTTGAAGCGTGTCCCAGCCACGTCATCAACTGAGCATGTGGCAGGAAGGACGAACATGCCGCATGACTGAACGCAGCTCAGTTGCCTCCCATCGCCTGCATAGAGCCCACTTCCCCACCCAGAGCCGTATCAGTTCCCTACCCACATCCGTATCTCCCCCCCACTCTTCACCACCACATCTCAAATCCCTCATGGTGAGCTCCTGGACGGGGACCAAAGCGAGGGTGACGGCGAGGGGATGCTGGGTCGGCTTGGCTCCCCATGGCCGCCGAGGGGACGAGCAGGCGGAGGCCCTCAACTACCTCAATGACGACGACAAGGTCGGGGTTGAGGGGACGTCCTCGACCGCGCCCGTAGAGGAGAGCCTCGTCGTCGACAGGATGGGAGGCCCATGGTGGCTGATGCTGGAGTGGGCGGATCTGAGCTCGGCTGATGGAGCACGCCGCCATCGGGAGAGACGACGGGCCCAGCATTGGCGAGCTCGACGGAGGAGCCGCTCCGAGATGCGGCGGCTGCTTGGCGGTGCCCGGAGCGACGCAAACGGGCGTGTCCCGCGCTGATGCGGACGAGGCCGTCATGGCCTAGCTCGAGCGGCGCCCGGCCACAGGGCCGAGATGCGGTGGCCATTGGCGGCGCTCAGCGCAACGTGGACAGGCACGTCCCACACTGATGCGAGCGCGCCGCCATGGACCATGACCCTCCCATCCATCTTCAGGGTAACACTCCTTCCCTCCTTGTGTGCACCGACCCATAGATCTCTGTTGTTGCTACTGAAATCCTCATGTGGGTTTACTATTTCTGTAGGATGTTGCTAGATTATTGCACTATGTGATTCATCTGGTACCTTTGATTAATTTCATATAGCACCGAAACTAGTTAGAATCTGCTTGTAGGGTGATGAACTAGAGAGCACCAGGTTTCAGATCTGTGAACTTTTTGTGGTTGCAGACTTGTATCTTTTTTATCTTTACATGGCAAATATGACAAAAAATTCCATGGCAATTTTGTATATGCATTAGCCATTGCAAGTTTTATCTCTGTCCTTGTTCGTAAACAATGACATTTTGCCACATATGACTTTTTCATGTGATTTGCCATGGCACATTCTTTATATAAAAACATGGCAAACTTGCCATGGCAACTTTGCCATGTTCGAAAACATCGCAAATTTATAGATATTCCAAAAACATGGCAACTTTGTATGTTCAAGAACACGGCAAACTTGCCATGGCAACTTTTGCCATGTTCGAAAATGTGTCAAAGTTGTAGATGTTGAAAAAACATTTCAACTTAATATGTTCAACAACACGGCAAACTTGCCATGGCAACTTTGCCATGTTCGAAAACATCGCAAATTTATAGATATTCAAAAAACATGGCAACTTAGTATGTTCAACAACACGACAAACTTGCCATGGCAAATTTTGCCATGTTCGAAAACATGTCAAAGTTGTAGATGTTCAAAAAACATGGCAACTTAATATGTTCAACAACACGCAAACTTGCCATGGCAACTTTGCCGTGTTCCAAAACATGGCAAAGTTTGTAGATGTTCGAAAACATGGATAAGTTGTAGATGCTCAAAAAACATGGCAACTTAATATGTTTAACAACACAACAAACTTGCCATGGCAACTTTGCCATGTTCAAAAACATCGGAAATTTATAGATATTCAAAAAACATGGCAAGTTAATATGTTCAACAACACGACAAACTTGCCATGGCAACTTTTGCCATGTTCGGAAACATGTGAAAGTTGTAGATGTTCAAAAAATATGGCAACTTAATATGTTCAACAACACGGCGAACTTGCCATGGCAACTTTGCCGTGTTCGAAAACATGGCAAAGTTGTAGATGTTCAAAAAACATGGCAACTTAATATGTTCAAGAACACGGCAAACTTGCCATGACAACTTTGCCATGTTCGAAAACATCACAAATTTATAGATATTAAAAAAACATGGCAACATACTATGTTAAACGACACGCTACACTTGCCATGGAAACTTTACCATGTTCAAAAACATGGCAAAGTTGTAGATGTTCAAAAAGATGGATACTTATTATGTTCAAAAACATTCAAATCTTGCCATGTCAAACTTAACGGGCATGGCAATTGTTGTTCACGGGGCACGGCAAAAGTATTTAATTTCACAAACCAAAAGTGGGATTTTTCTACATTTTATTTGGAATGGGAACTTTTTACTTTTCTTTGACATGTCATTTTTTACTATTTTTTTGACATGGCAAATTTATTATATAGGGCATGGCAATATTAATTTTAATACGATGGAAAATTTTACATTTTTCTAGAACATGATTTTTTTAAATATATAGCATGGCAAATATACTTATTTAGCCATGGAAATTTTTACTTTATTCCCATGGCAAAATTACTCTATTTTTGCCATGGCAAATTTTAATCCATTTTTGCCATGGCAAAATTTACTACAGTTTTTTCCATGGCAAATTTTACTCTATTTTTGCCATGAAAAATACCATGGCATTTTTAACTTATGAATTTGCCATGGCAATATAATCTTTGTTTGTATGATGGGAGTTTCCATGTCTTGTTTTCTTCTGGGTCATAAAAAAACATTTTCACCAATGGCATTTTTCTGCTTTTTATAGGGGCTGGTATTTTATTTTTCATATCATAGCGAAAACTGGGCTTTTTTTTGGTTACTGGGCTCTTTTTTGGCTTGACAAGGAAACGACCTGTATGGCGATCTGGAGGCTGTTCGAGCGCTAGGGAGATCGTACGCAACGAAAATCGTTCGGTAGTTGCCCCTCCAGACCGGACGTGCGGGCAGCCTCCTCCCCTGCCACACGTGAAAATCATTCGGTCGTTGCCCCTCCAGACCGAACGTGTGGGCAGCCTCCTCCCCTGCCACACGTGTGGCAGATATCAGGACCCTATATATATATTTTTCTTTTTTTTGAAAAGGGGGTATGTCCCAGCCTCTGCATCTAAATGATGCATACGGCTAATATTATTAATAAGCAAAATATCCAACAAAGGTCTCCAAGTCTCGAATAAAAAAAAGTTAAAAAGCTCCACCAGAGCTGAAAAGAAAAAGCCACAACCGACTGGCAAAGAAGGATAAGAGCACTACATGCCTATCCTATTACATGACCACCATCCAAACCGGTTGAAAATACCCCGAGCTACCATCTCCCATCGGATAGACGCAGTAACCAAACGCTCCCTGGCCTCCGTCGGAGTGAGTAGCGACCACATACGGATCAACTCCGTGGCTCTGAATATAACCTGCAAAAAATGAATATTTGTTGTTCTGTTAAAAACCAATCATTTCTGCAATTCCATATTGCCCATAATAAAGCACACACTCCCACACGAATGTGTCGCGCTGTATCAAAATTTATCCCATCAAGCCATGTCCCAAATAACGTATTGATGGAATTTTGTGGTGTAATGTTAAAAGCAATATAGACCGACCGCCACAAATTTTTTGCTAAGGGACAATCCAGAAAGAGATGTTTGATGGATTCGTGTTGGTTGCAGAAACTACATCTGGTAGATCCTGTCCAATTGCGTTTTGCTAAGTTATCCTTCGTTAAAATAACTTGTTTATGCACAAACCACATAAATACTTCGATCTTTAAAGGAACTTTGACTTTCCAAACATGTTTCGATCTAGGAATCACACTAGAGTTGATAACATCCAAATACATGGATTTAACCGAAAATTCGCCATTCTTAGACAATTTCCAGCACAATTGATCAGGCCGTTGAGACAGTTGAACATCCATCAATCTTCGAACAAGATGGAGCCAAGCTTCCCAATGGGTCCCCACTAGTGTCCTCCGAAACTGGATATTAAGCGAAACGGACTACATCACTGTTGCAACGTTGGCATCTCTACGCTGAACAATGTTATACAAGGAAGGATATTGGAGTGCGAGGGGCGTCTCCCCTAGCCATGTATCCTCCCAAAACCTCATAGCAGTACCGTTTCCCACTAAAAAACGTGTCCTGTTGAAAAAGAGTGATTTAACTCTCATCAATCCTTTCCAAAAAGGCGAGTCTGTCGGTCTCACTGTCACCTGGGACAAGGTTCTGGAGTGAAGGTACTTGTTCCGCAAGATCTGCACCCAAGTAGCCTCCATCTCGACAGAAAGCTTAAACAACCACTTGCTAAGGAGACATCTGTTCTTCACTTCCAGATTCTCAATACCAAGACCCCCTTGGTCTTTTGGCCTACAGATAATGTCCCATTTAGCAAGTCTGTATTTTCGCTTAACTTCATCACTCTGCCAAAAGTATCATGAACGATAGAAATCTAGCCTCTTCGGGACTCCCACCGGAACCTCGAAAAACGAGAGAAGAAACATGGGCATACTCGTGAGGACCGAATTAATAAGAATTAATCGTCCTCCGTATGACATCAGCTTGCCTTTCCAGCAACTCAATTTCTTCTCGAAACGATCCTCAATGCACTTCCATTCTTTGTTGGTGAGCTTACGATGGTGAATTGGCATACCTAAATACGTAAAAGGTAAAGCCCCCAATTCACACCCAAACAATTGCCTGTACGCATCTTGTTCATCATTAGCTCTTCCGAAACAGAACAACTCGCTCTTGTGGAAGTTAATCTTTAACCCGGACAATTGTTCGAACAAGCATAACACGAGCTTCATGTTGCGGGCTTTCGCCAAGTCGTGCTCCATGAAAATGATGGTATCATCGGCATACTGTAAAATGGATACACCTCCGTCTACTAAGTGCGGGACGAGGTCTCCTACCTGACCTGCATCCTTGGCCCTTCCTATAAGAATTGCCAACATATCGGCCACTATGTTAAAGAGTACAGGAGACATCGGATCCCCTTGCCTCAGTCCTTTATGTGTTTGAAAGTAGTGACCTATGTCATCATTCACTTTAATTCCAACACTCCCTTTTTGCGAGAAAGAGTCTACCTGATTTCTCCAGGCCTGATCAAAACCTTTCATACGCAAAGCTTGCTGAAGGAATGGCCATTTGACCTTGTCGTATGCCTTCTCAAAGTCCACTTTGAAAACTACTCCATCAAGTTTTTTTAGTGGATTTCATGGAGTGTTTCATGCAGAACGACAACCCCTTCCAGGATGTTTCTATCTGGCATGAAAGCAGTTTGGGACGGCTGCACAACAGAGTGCGCAATTTGCGTAAATCTATTAGTCCCGACCTTGGTGAAAATTTTGAAACTTACATTAAGAAGACAGATGGGCCTGAACTGCTCAATGCGAACAGCTTCTGTCTTCTTGGGAAGTAAAGTAATCGTTTCAAAATTAAGTTGAAACAACTGAAGCTATCCAGAGAAAAGATCATGAAACATCGGGAGTAAGTCCCCTTTGATAATATGCCAACATTTTTTATCAAACTCCGCCGGGAAGCCATCCGGCCCGGGAGCCTTATTGTTCTTCATTTGTGAAATAGCTTCAAACACCTCTTTCTCCGTAAAAGGGGCATTCAAGACTCCATTCTCGTCAGACGCAAGTTGAGGTACATCCTCAACTCTTTTCTCATCTAGAGACACATGGTTATCTTCCGGCGGCCCAAACAACTTCTTATAGTAATTCTTAGTGTAGACTTGTAGATTCTCTTGACCTACAATCGGCCCCTCTTCCTGCTCAAGCTGAAATATCCTCTTCTTGCGGTGCTTGCCATTGGCAATCATATGGAAGAACCGAGTGTTGTCATCCCCTTGGACGATCTTGCGAACCTTAGCTCGCAATGCCCACTTCAATTCCTCCTCCCGAAGGAGATCTTTCAGCCTTAATTCCGCCTCTACCTAAGCTTCTATCTCCCTGGTATCTAAAATAGTGGATTCGGCTTTTAAGTCAAGGGACTGAATAAGTAAAAGGAGTCTTTCCTTCTTAGCCTTATAAATCCCATGCGTATGTTTAGCCCAGCCACGCAGGAACTTCGGAGATGCCTGATCTTATTTTGCCATCTCTCGATAGGATACCTTCCTCCTGACTCTTTCGCCCATTCTCTAGCAACCATCTCAAAGAACCCTTCTCTATCTAACCACGAGAGCTCAAAAGAAAAGATATTCTTATTCCCCACGTGAGATGGATCTCCAGAATCAACCAACAACGGGGTGTGATCCGAAATTCCGCGCGATAATGCCTGGACTGTTACGAGTGGGAACTTTTGTTCCCATTCGACACTAGCGAGAACACGGTCCAGCTTCTCAAAAGTCGGGTTAGGTAGAGAATTAGCCCAAGTGAATTTCCTACCAGATAGCTCTATCTCTCTTAGATCCAAGCTTTTGATTATAGTGTTGAACATAAACGACCATTTGCCGTCAAAATTATCATTATTCTTCTCCTCCCTCCTTCGAATAATGTTAAAATCACCCCCAACTAGGATTGGGAGTTGCTCGCTACCACAAATACAAACTAGATCAGCCAGAAAATCTGGTTTGAGTTCTGGTTGCACGGCCCCATAAACCGCCACTAAAGCCCAGTCAACCCATCGACTTTAGATCTGACCCGAAATTTTACCGCAAAATCCCCCATGACCACACTACGCACTTCCAATGAATCACACCTAACTCCAAGTAGGATCCCGCCGGACCTTCCTCTTGGAGGTAAGCTGTGCCAGTCAAAGTCAATACCTCCAGATAACGTACTAAGGAATTGGGGTGTAAAATTGTCCCTTCCCGTCTCGGATAGGGCAATAAAATCCAAGTGGTAATCAATAGACGCTTCAGCTAGAAACCTTCTTTTAGCCAAGTCCTTAAGACCTCTGCTGTTTCAAAATATTCCTCTCATATTTCATCATGAAATTTTTTAGAGGTACGGATCCTAGCACTTCTACGCACAGCCGAAACTGGATAAACCTTCCGTTTCCACTTCCGCTTAGGCTTATACGTGCCCACCTGCCGGTCCTCAAAACCGGGCTCTGGGGATTTATCTTCTAGAACATCTACATGGATTGAAACCAAAGGGGAATCGAGTCCCACATCCTCCTGTACCTCAGGGGCCAGATCCGCACACAAGCTATCAAGAGCCCTAACTCCCAACGCCTCTATGTCGTGATCATTCATGGGTTCAACCGCAACTATGTTACGAATCATCTCCAAAGCGCGCTCCGCTTCGAGATCGAGAATATCATTAACGGATTTATTGATCTCAGTATCATTACTACCTAGGGAGACCCCTAATTGATTTGCATTATGAACTATCTCATCATTGGAAAAATGCAAAATCGAATTAGACAAATTGACAGACATACCGGTAGTGACCTCAATGTCACGAAGCTTGGCCGCTTGCAAAGCGCACCATAGCTGCATGTCGTCCACATCCGGTTGCTCCTGGAGACGGCTGCTTATCCGCCGCCCCAGACCGGATCTGGGATCCCGCCAAAAGCTATGACCTCCTCCCTCGTGGCCCTGTTGGGAGTAGGACCGCCTGCCCGACCCCCAACAGAACGCAACTGAACCGGATCAATCAAAAGATCACCCAGCGTCCTCGAGGCCTCTCGCGGCCTTGGCCGGTGTCCAGACCCCGGTGACGCCACCTGATCCCCACCAACCACTGGTGCCGCACCAGCACCTGTGAAAGCACCAGAGACGGGCGCTGCCGCAGGAGTAAGTCTGCACGGAGAAGCAGTGGGAGGCCCCTGGCCGCCCCCACAGCCGACCCTCCCATGATGGCTGCCACCGCCGTTGATGGCGCCGCAGCAGTCGTCGGCGGACGCATCGCCATGGAGGGAGAGAGTGGTGCGCAGGCCTCGTGCCCGCATGCCCCACCCAAGCCCGCCAGAACCCCTAGGGACCCCATAGCCACCGTGCAGGCCTTGCCCCCCCCCCCCCCCCCCCCCCCCCCCCCGAGGCAGGTGCAGAAGTAGCATATGAGGGCCGGACCTCCCGCCCGCCCATATCCACCGAACCGTACAGCATGGCCGTCACCTCCAGCCTAGGCAATGGAGATGAAGGGGGAGTAACGTGAACCTCCCGTCCACTGGTTCCTCCCAGTCCGTCGAAGATCAAAACAGAGTCAGACCCTGTAACCACCGGCGGCAAATGTTCCGACGGATCATCCATATCCACGCGATCACTCCAAAGACGAGGAGGCGCTGAGAAAGCTCCTACGGATCCAAGCTGTAGCATGTTAGACGGAACAGAACTCGGTGATTTCCCCTGAGCAGACTCTCCTGCCTTAGACGAATCCGCTGGCCCGGACGCCTTGTCACCATCATTTTATGCGCTACCACCCTGGTTCCCAGGAGCACCTCCCCCTCAGAAGTATCCATATGATGTATCTTCTCAAATTCCTGAAACAGATCAGGGTCCTCATACTCGACATCCAACATATAAGCAATGCCCTCGTAAGTCCATCTTACCACATCCGGCAAGAACTCGATCTTAGCCACACTAACCAGCAAGCGCGCCACACCATGAGCACGCGTGAAGGGCATATCTACCTGCTCCGTCTTACCGAGCAAGGATCCCAGGCTCCAAGTGACCAAGAAGTTATCCAGGGGTTCAGATGGAGCCCCAGAAAAACGAACCCAAATCTGAGTCAGCGGCGTACCCTGAGGCTCCTTCTTTTTCCACTCATCGAACTGTAACACAAAATTTGTACCGGTAACTCTACTCATGCCAAACTTGAGAATTCTCATCTGATCCTCCTTAGATGGAAAGTCCACTTTGAAAGTCTGTTCTGATAACTTCAACAGAGACCAGTGAAAGTTCCCCGGTGCCAACTCCCGCAACTGCTGAATAATTTGAGCTTCAGTGAGAGGTCCATGAACCACCTTAACCACCCCTGGGAAGGAAGTTTCAATGACAGGAGCCACCGGAGCCACACTTGGTGACTCAAAGAACATCAACTCAAAACAACAGAGCCCATAAATATTAACCGTCGGTTTGGGCCCTAGAAGAAGCGGACACTCAGCCGCCACATGTTCGGTTTCCGACATATATCACATAACTCAGCAGAGCAATCAACCATAAAGTGTCCCGTCTCACCACACCGGAAACAGGTCAACTTTTTCTTCTTAGTCGCCCATTTGGACGGCTTGTCACCCCCGGCCTTCTCCGTACCTTTGTCAGAAGCAGCATCATCAGGCTGAATGGTCACCGGTACTGTCACATCGGCGAGGACCCGAACCGTCTCCACCGCAGCCTGAGTAAGACCAGCATCATCGGTGGGCATCTCCTCAAGTGTTGTGACCGAACCCGTGGCAACGGGCAGGTTGCGCGGAGGAGGAGGGCGCCGGTGACCACCACGACCACCGCGGTAGCGGCCCCGGAATCGGTTATTCGGGCCAACCGCACCCTCAACAAAATTTCCCGGTGGTCCTTGAAACCCTCGACCGGCAGCACTGTGATCAGTCCAACCATAGCCCCGCCACCACCGGTGGACGACGAACCGCGATGAAGGCCTTGCCCGTAAGCGTTGTAGCCATCGTCTCCCCACTGACCAGGGGGGGGGGGTGGGGGTGCGGCTGTCACCCGCGAACGCGCCCGAATCACGGCCACTTGCGCCATTGGCAGCTCCACCCCGTCCACTAGCCATCTGTCGAGGCCAAGGGCGCTGCGGCTGAGGGGGCGCAGCTCCTGGCGGCGGCGGTGCCGCAGCCCTGGCAGGAGGTGCCGCAGCCCGCGCTGGCGCCGTAGCGGCCGCCGAAGCCGCCACAGCCGTAGTCGGAGCCCCTGACGCCGCCTTCGCAAGAGGCGGAGCCTTCGCCGGTGGCGGAGCCTTGGGCGGCATCTCGTCCTCGCCGGCCAACGTTACTAGCGCGCCATAGTTGCCCGACACCTGCCTCGCATGTCCACGCACAGCAGATGGAAAACCGATCCGTCCACGACGGCGAACCCTAGCGATAGCTACGTTTCGGCAGAGAGAACCCGATCGTGCATGCGATGACACGCGATCCGATGCAATCTCATGCACGTTAGCCTCCACAGCCCGTTCGCCGCCAGCCGGTTTTGCCTGGGCCTTTAGCCCCGCTAATCCCGGCCCGCATGCTGCCATCTCTCCCTGACCCGACGGACCAGTCGCAAGCGCACCCGCACAGCGGCCCACTGTTTCCAGCCCGTCAGATCCTAGCAGCGCATTCAAACGCAAGATCCGCTCCGCCCGGATCACGCACGAACGGTCGATCGCCGGCCCCGGCGCCTGCGCCGCCGGCGGCGGCCGTTTCTTCTTCTTCTTCCGTGTGACAAGAGTCCAGTTTTCCGGCAAGAAATCTGACAACGTTACTGGTTCTCTCATTACCTTAGGAATTGGTTCGCTCCACGGCTTCATGGCCGGTTTGGAAAATTGAAATGATGAGCGACGCCGATCGGTCTTGATCTTAAGCTCCGGCGACGAACCAGCGCTCTGCGAGGCCAGGGGCACTCCAGCATTCTTCATGGGGACATGGCCCTCGACCTGCTCCTCGTCGTCACTCTCCAGAAGCGCCCAAAACCGCCCTCCCGGTCGTACATGAACCATCGGCTCCGTCAGATCGATCAGCTCCGGTGCCTTCGGTTGTACATCCACCTGCATACATTCACCAACAACCACGTCATAAACATCGAGAATGAATCTAAAACCAACCTCAATCTTGTCACCGTCCGGGAGAAAATCGCCAGCGAGGACGTCGTTCTCCAGATCGAGGAGAACCATCCATCGCGAACGCGGAGTAAATCAAAGACGTCCTTCGATCCAAATGACATGATTTGTCCCGTCGGAGAAAATCGCCCGCCATTGCACCCATCGTGCCTCCTCCCGTCCGATCTCACCGCACGACAGATCGCCGCGAGCACCACCCGATCCCGTCGGCTCCTCCTTTCCGCCCGACGGCGCCGCCGCTAGGGTACTAGGAGAGACCGGATGGATCTGATGTGTCGCTGCACGTCCGCCGGGCAAGGATTGATGAAGCAGCGGCGGTAGTCCGGCCGCCTCTGGTGGCCTCGTCTCCGCCTCGCCCTCCGCCTCGCCCATGGGACCCAGGGACCAATGGCTGGAAATCAGGACCCTATATATAAGAGTACATGATCATCTTGGAGTATAAGTCAAGATATAGATCCTATAATCCTAGGTTTCCTAAATAACCATTATTATACTCAAGGACTATGACGTGGACGGTGGACGTTGCCATCGATCGAGCCCATGTAAGAATTCCAGACACGTACGCTAATTTATCACTAGCTGCTAACATCATCGCTTAGGTGAGCACAGCTACTCTCGAACAGTGGCAAAGCTAGCATCATCCAAATCCAGTCCCAGTCCATAATTATGTACAGCGCCGTTGAACTGAAAATACGCACATCTTTCCCTCTCAATGTACCATTCCGTCGAAAAATCTCGAGTGCCATAAGTCCTTGCTTGCTTATGTCGTGCAATCAGGGACGGGTATTCGATGCGCAATCGATCGAGAAAGGCTGACGGCGGCGTCCGTCCATGTCCGCCCATGCCGGCGTCCATCAGCTGTCCGCCTCCGGCGCCGTTCCTACAGTCACCCGGCCGGTGCGCCGTAGGAGCACACGTACGCGCCGTAGCTTTCATCTGACCTCGTCTCCGTGCTATGTGGCTCTTCGATTTCTCTCGTACTATCGGTCAATGTATATTAGATTCCTGATTATCCCGGCTCGGCCTGTACACGGACGTGTCCCTTGTTGATGGGCACGCATGAGGGCTAGGAAGGTGTAGACATCGAAATTTTCGTTGGAGGCCGGCGGCGCCATGCTCCCCGTACGACGTTGATCCACCGTGGCTTTCGGATCACCGCGTCTATGTTAGCGGCTTCTTTTGCTTTCTTGAAGCTTACCGGTTCATTTACATGCGATTACAAGGATGGCACCGGCACGACCGCATGAACAAGCTCACGGGAAGCAACCCCCAACGACACGCTATAATGAAAAGAAACTATGGTGTCTAAACATAGTAAAACTACATCAGTTTTTATTACTAGTATTTTTTGCTCTTGCTGAACTACCGTAGATAGGAAGATAAATATATGTTGAGGGTTGCTCATGGATTCTTCCTGAAAGTTTGGACGGCTCCAACAATGTTGGGGGCGAATAACGCACATCCCATCGTGCCATCCTGCTATATTGTCTGTAACCAAATTAGCCCCACCAATTTGTCCACTGAAAACAGGAGGCGCGTACCACGTACGGTGTGGTAGCACATGCTATTGTCATCGGTCAAAATCAATACGGGCTTAATTAGCTGGGTGTGGTCGCACATGCTATCGGTCAAATCAGTCCGGCCAAGCTAACAAGTTAGCTGCATTCTCGGTTGAACCAACTACATGTCCTCGAGCAGCACGCATTGATGCAAATGCAATGCCAACTTTTATCAGCGCAAACCTTCGCTTACAAATAATGAGTCGGAAGGTAAAACGGCCGGGCAACCGAAACGCCCCGGACACGCACGCATGGATGGAGCAACACGCGCACCTGGCCGGGTGCCGTACTCGCGGATCACAAGTATATTAAAAAAGACTTTCGTCCCGCTTTATATATAAAGCAAAGATCCACAGTGCTCGGTACAACCGCACTCACCCACCACAACACACACGCACCCAAGACAGGATACATAGGCGCTGAGCGCAGCAACACACACCCTAGCACTACAAGAGCCGCCGGGCGCTTCATCCGAAGAAGGGAAGTCGCATATGACGAACCGTGGGCTCCAAAGCGGTGCCTTCAGGAAGAATACGGCACCGGAGCGTCGCCACCGCCCGATCCGAGGATCAGAGTTTCCCCTGGAGCACCACGACGGGCAGTGATAGCCGCGACGACGCCTTCAAGAAGGGAGCGATCTTCGCCGTCGCTAGTCCGTCCGAAGATAGAGAGGTTTTCACCCCGGCCACCATTCACCGCCACCGAACGCCACACCCCGGCTACCACGCCGCCCACACGGCCGTAGTAGCCGGGCAGCACCGAGGCACGAGCTCTGCCCAAGAGCACCGCGCCACCACCACCAGGGCCGCCGCTCCGGAATCCAAGACCTTGACACCGAATCCCCCGAGCCCCACCGCTACCCCCACCGCAGAGACGGGCGGAAAGAATCTGCCTTTCACACCCTTGGCCGGTCCCAACGCCGAGACCCAATAGGCCGGCCACAACAAGCCTCCATCGAGCCGTCCTGCTACACCGGGCGCGAGACGAGCGCAGTCCTGCCGCCGGGCGCGAGACGGGCCGGTCCTGCAGCCGGGCGCGAGACGAGCGCAGTCCTGCTGCCGGGCGCGAGACAAGCCGGACCTGCTGCCAGGCGCGAGAACAGCTTGGTCCTACGTCACCGGGTGCGAGACGGATGATGGACCGCAGCCGGGAGAAGGCCAGCCCTTTGGTGAGAGAAGCGGACGGACGCCGAGGAAAGGGATCGAAGGCCGATACAGGCAGCCTACAGACGGGCCGACGCCAGGAAGATCTGGCTGCCGCCGCAATCAACCTGCCACCACCACCGCCCCCAGCGGCAGCAGCTAGTGTGCCGCCGTGGACCACGGACATGGCCACGACCATACCCGGTTGCAGCACGCCCCGCGCCGCCCGACGCCCACACGCCCGCCAGACTAGAATGGTGCTGGACGGGGCCGCCACCGCCAAGCACGCACCACCGCCCCCGCTGCCACGGACGACCACCGCCGGACCTCACGGCGCCGTCCGCAGTCCTCGCCGCCCGCAGCCCGCGTCGCGACGCGGCTAGATCTGGCGGAGCTGCGTTGACCCGCACCATCCGCCGTCACCGACCGCCCAGCACGCTCCGCCACCACGACGCCCGTCGCGCAGCCAGCAAGAGGTCGTCGCCGCACAGCTCCGGCTCCCCGCCACGCCGTAGCGCCGCACCCCAGCCCGGCCGCCCCGTCCCGCATTAGGGCCCCGCGCGAGAGGACGAGATCTCCCCGCCGCCGCCGGCGCCAGCCGCGCTTCGCCCGGCTGCGCCCCCTGGCGGCGGCGAGGGAGGGAGGAGAGGAGGAGGGGGAGCCCCGGCGGCGGCGGCTAGGGTTCCCTTCTGGCCGCCCGCCCGGGGGGGGGGGGGGGGGGGGGGGGGCAGGAGGGTCGCGTCGGGGGCTTCGCCTGCTAGCGTACAATTTCGCGCCCCGGATCACAAGTATGCGTGCACTGGACACCCAGCATGGGAATGGTGTGATGCAGCGTGCATCCATTCGCCCTCCGCTCTGCGCGCGGTACAGTCTACAATCGATGGCGGTAGATAGGCGATTAACTCCGGTCGTCGGTCGTCGTCTCCATAGATTCGTTTCATTCAGACACGGGCACGGGGGACGGCACATTTATGCATGTCCCGGCGACCCAAAGCCGATCGAGCCCGTCTCCTTCCTTTGGCAACGCCACCGGTTTTACCCTCACGTGCACTGTTGCATCTTTCCGGGACGACCTGCACAGAAGATGCGTAGTGGTTGACCTGACCGGGTGGTTCGGAGGCTCGCCAACGAACAAACTGAACTAAATTGAACCGTTCCAACAACGAGCAGTGTAGTTATTGTGAGGTGTTACGGTGGCCGGGGGCAGCACGTACGTAGGACCTCTACTCTACCATGTCAGCGAGATTCCTCGGCGGCCGGCTCCATCGGTTCTGGTTCGTTCGTTATTATGCCCGGCAGCTGTAGCGGCGACTCATCGGTGCAAGCGGTGCTTCGGCGCCGGCATGGGCGAGCTGCAGACGCTGTTGAGACATCCATGGCCGCCCGGAGTACATAACGCTCATTAACTGCCGTGGCGATCGACGCGGTGTTGGTTCGGGATGATTATCTGGCGCGTGTAGGTGTGCCAGGTCAACGCGCGGGAAAGGGGTCAAGCGGGTTACTAGTGGAACACTAACCTGACCTGCCTGCGTGCATGGGCACCTTGGCAACCGCCACCCACCCCGTCCCTCGATCCTGTCCTGTGTAGAGTTTCCGTGGAAATTGGAATTTGAGGTAGAACAAGCAAATGTACTGATGTTGATCTCCACGTTGGCAAAAGCCCAGAACATAGGTCATGCATCGTAGTTCCCCAAAAAAGGTGCTGCAAAGAGGATCCTGGGTGCGCCTTGGAAAAATAGCAGAGGTCGTCTTAAAGGTAGTCCACGTACACAGATGCGGGAGGCCGCCATCCAACCCTGCCTGCATACATTGTAAATATTTTTTCAATATATCGGATGAAATTCATGTAAACATGGGCGGAATTCATATATACCGGACGATATTCATGCAAACACGGCGGATTTTTATTAGATTTTGAAAAGAAAACGACCTGGCCCTAAACCTATCCTACGGCGGCGGCGGCCGACGTCCAAGACCGTGTCGTCCTCCATCCGCCATCTCCATGAGCACCGGCCATAAGAGCGATAAAGTGAAGCTGCGGTATCCGGCGAGAAAGAGTAGAACACGGGAGTCAGACTGACCCACATGAGACACAAGGCCCTGCCGCCTCCCGTGCCCTACTCATCCTCGGAGGAGTCCGCGCCTTGTCTGTCACCGGTGGACGTGAGAACCACGATGAAAATGGTGCCGCCCGCACTGTTGTCATCCCATCAGGCCACTAGATGGTTCGTCGGTGGCGCGTAGGTGGCGCAGCTAGCGTTGTTCTCCTCCCGCGATTGCCTGGAGTTGTGCCTCGGCGGCGGCCACTTCCTGGCGAGCGGCGGCTTGAGTGCAGACGGCATCGTAGATGGCACGTTCCTCCGCGACGAATTTGGGGATCGCCATGGCTATGGCCGCCATGGCCTCCTCCCTCGCACGATCGCCATAAATCTTGTCCTCCGTCAGCCGGTGTTGCTCCAGGAGGAACATGTTGTACCGATGTTCCTCCTGCGCCTGCTGGAATACCGACAAAGGCATCGGCGCAGGCTGCACCTCCGCCATGGCGGCGTTTTAGTGCGTCTGCGCCTGCTCCATGGTGAAGTTGGCATGCAGAGGCGCGAGAGTGGGGCGGTATCGTCTCCATCATGGGGTCGTTCTCGTCGTTAGAGACCTCGGGCGAGCTGGCCGACAAGCCGGCCTAGATCCGCATGGCATCGCGGCTCTACCAGGCGGCGGCAAGGGCGGCCACCTCGTACTTCATCATCGTAGAAAGGCTCTCCCACAGAGCTTCGCCACATGCAGTGATGGCGGATGCAGTGTAAGGGAGGAGGATGGGGAGCGTCTTGTGTTGTGACATGGAGCTAGCCGGGTGTGGCGGCCTTTAAACAAATGATTCTGGTGAGGCCAGGCGTCCGGGTGCGTCAATGCGGGGCGTCAAGTAGGTTTCTCAGCTGACAAGTCTGCTTATTGACGGCATACGGATGGACGGGCATTCAACGGGCGTGATAGATATCCGCCCCGCCCCATCCCCGTCCAGTAACATCTCTCCAGGATTAAATAGGCGCGGACACCAGAGATGTGTCGCGGGCGATGGCCTTAGCCGGCGCGCCGCTTCAATGGCGGAAGTAGTGAGAGGTCGCGTCCGCTCTGAGTCGTCTTCAATGTGGAGCGGCGCGATTTACAGTGGCATGAATGCGGGCAGCTGGCGTAGGCGGGAACACGCGCGGGATAGGGAATGGGGGTTTGGGTGGGTTAGAGTGGTCAGAAGTGGGCGTGGTTACTCTCTGGACGCCCGCAAAGCCCCCACCTGTGTCTCCGTTTTGTGGGTGAAATTATGTCCGAACCGCGATGCGGACGATAAATGTACGCGTTAAATGGTTTTCGCAGTTTGAACGGACGCAGACGGTTTGAGGATCGGCATTGGAGATGCCCCAACAAAACAACTACTATAGAATACACACATTCCTCACCTTGGAAGAAATATGAACATTTTTTCTTAAAAAGAAACATATTCTTGTGAGCATCGCCCAGCTGCAGCTGCCGCAGATCGGCAGTTTTGACTATTTTGACCTGTGGACGAAATCAATTCACAAAATGAACTGCCCGTGAAACTATTTCACAGCACTGACCCTTTTGTGTGGCGCCCGCCACGCAGGCGCCACACCCTACGGTGCAGCGCCTAGCTCGGGGGCGTTGCACGCCAGTCCACCGTGGCAGTCCTTGGGCCCGCACCCAGCAGTGCAGCGCCTCAGAGCTAGGCGCCGCACCGTAATGTGCAGCGCCCGGCCCGCAGGCACTGCACTGTGACTTAGATGCCAGCCGCCCGCTGCCCCCCCCCCCACCCCACCCATTCGTTCCAGAGGAGTTACAGAACAGGTGGCCGGCGGCTTCCTCCTCTCCCCCTCTCAATCCCCTCTTAAAAAATCATCAAATCTGATGATTTGGCCCGTGGATTCCTTCACCAATCCATCCTAGAAGGTACTTTTCTCCGATCCCCTTCTTTCTATCCATAGAATGTATGCTATTTCGGAGATTTGAGGAACCCTTGTTTGAATCTTGTGTGTATTAGATTTAGGAAATTTTTGTTTGAATCTTGCATGTATTCGATTTGGGGAACCCTTGTTAGACTAGAATGTGGTTTGGATACATAGGTTGACATGTTATTTATATAGTTTGGATACATAGGTTGACATTTTATTTATATGGAAAAGATATTTGTATTGAATCTTGCATGAGGTAGGCTTAGTTTAGTTTATTGAAATTACATTTGTATTGGCAAGAATGGTTTGGATACATATGCTTTGTATTTTGCATCTAGTAGGCGTACTTTAGTTTATTTGTATTGAAAAGATAATCGTGTTGACAAGAAAGCTTTCTTTCAAAATTGTTAGGGTGGTTTGGCTTCTCGATGATCACTGGGACAAACAACACCGGTCGTACGCTATGGCGGTGGAGCAGCGGGTAATAATGAAAGTGGCCTGTTTTATGAATTTCGTATTTATTTCAAACACAAATGCCCCATATGTAATGTTATGAATTGTTTGTTTGTAGGCGCTTGCACCTTTGAAGCTTCGTTGTCACGGGGTCACCCTTGGGTGGATGCGCTATGATGAGCGATACACATCGTATGTAAGGGAGACAGGACTTCTCCCTTTCATTCATATGGTCAGACGGTCGACGCCACCCAACAATGCTCCAGCACTCACCGCGCTTATTGATCATTGGCGGCCGGAGACACATAGTTTCCATCTACGGACCGGGGAGATGACAGTGACGCTCCAGGATATTGCTATGATCACCGGTCTTCCTATTGATGGGAATCCTCTATGTATGAGCACCGACTCCGATGGGTGGCGCGCGCAGATGCATGCCCTTATCGGTATGGTTCCTCCGGAGCCTCCGGAACCAGCAGCAGAAAACAAGAAGAAGGAAAGAGTCGCAGCCGGTGCTACTTTCACGTGGATTACTGAGCACTTCGGTACTTGCCCAGCGGAAGCTGATGAGGACACGGTCAAGATATATGCTCGTGTCTACATGTGGTATGTGATATCCAGGACTATGTTTGCTGATGGCACAGGCAAGAATGCTCCATGGATGTGGCTGAAGGCGTTGACCGTCTTCGATAGCAAATGGAGTTGGGGTTCGGCGACACTGGCTTACTTGTATAGACAGGTATGAAGTTGTTTCTTTTTCACTTCATTGCTACATTATGAATGCGATCTTGCTCTTAATTGAACCATGTTCTCTTTTATGTGCAGTTGGACAAAGCCTGTTGTAGGTCATCTGGAGGTATTGGTGGTTGTTTGCTCGCACTTTCCATATGGAGCTGGGAGCGTTTGCTGGTTGGACGTCCGGAGAAGGTGAAGTACGATGATTGGGACGACAAAGGCGACCTACTACGGCTACCCACTTGGGCTTACAAGTGGGGTGTGATAAATGAGATGACAGATGATCCCTCGGTCATGTACAAGTTGTACCAGAGTGAGCTTGACGCGATCACGCCTGAGCAGGTGAATTGACATGGCATAAGTGATTATGATGCTTCTATTGCAACTCGATATCAATTTTGCATTCTATCCCATTTTGCAGGTGATATGGGAGCCGTATGGAACAGGAGATAGTTTTGGTGACCCTTTAGAGTTCAGGCTGAATCCGATGTGCACTAGGGATAGGGATCTCTGGCGTATGCGGTGCCCACTCATATGCAACTGGGCGGTTGAGCTTCACCTCCCACATCGAGTGCGCCGTCAGTTTGGTTTGTTCCAGGCACATCCTCCGGAGTGGGAGGACATGGACAAGTTGCTACACGCGTAAGATATAATTAACCTTGAGTACTTAGCAGCTTCTCGGCGGTTTCGATGCTACTAATATTATGTTTCTAACTTGCAGGTTGGATAGGAAAAGGCAGCGGAAGATTAAGGATTGGGCCAAGCATCACAGAAAGTATGTCGTACAGTTTGCGCTTAGTGTGGAGCAAGCTAGGGCTGGAAAAGGAGTCCAGCTTCGTGAGCACTGCCTTGTAGCGTTCAACAACTATCTCACATGATTTCTTGCAAGTACCCGTGTGGAGGTATGCAAGCCGGCGTATGCTGAGGAGATTTTGGAAGAACCCACTGTTTTTGATGAGGTAGCCCAACACCAGTACAACGCATTAGTCAGGAAAGGCAACTCAGTGATCCCTTCAGCTCCAATGATGAACTTTGTGGTATTTGCCCTCTTTGCTTTTCATTCACACTATTCACATCTTCGCTTGCCTAACACGTTAATACCATTTCTGTTCATAGCATGCCCAGATCAAGAAAGCAGCTGATGAGACCGAGACTATTCTTGAAACAAACCCGGCTGGCAAAAGCGATGGAGAAGGTGCACTTTGAGCATTCATCAAGGTTCACATCTCCTTCAAACTAGCACTTAACATGTGTTGCTACGTTCGATGTCTCATTCACTTGTACATGTTGCAGCGCCAGGGCCAAAAGTTAAGGCGGCTATCAAACCTTTTTGGTTGTCGTGACCCCGAGTATGTATCACCAGAACGGTCTAGGTCGGCGACACCATCAGATCCCGCTTCGGTCCAGAGCCATGGTGATCATTTGGAGGATGAGGATGTGGGTGTGGTCACTCAAGAGGTATGGCATGAGCATATATATCCAATTGTTGATGCATTGCTAACTATATCCTCACACACGGTCTTTCCATATCTTTTGTTGTTGCATAGGTTGCTGATGATGATATGACCTTGGGGGCGTACCAGGTTAGGTCTGCATACGTACTAAAGCCTAGAAAGGGAATCAACAAGTACACACCTGAAGACTTCACCGAAAGAGGCAAAAGGACGGTCGGCACCTCGCGGATGGCGGCTTTGGATGACTATTTGGATGACGATGTCGATGACGTGGAGGAACCGGAGCCGGAGCGGGAGCGTGTTCCTCTTCCTAGGAAGGTCAAGAAAGTTAGCCAGCAAGAGGGGGGGAGCAGCCAAAAAGCGCTCAAGGAACTAGCTCTTCTTAGGAACCAGCCATAGTCCTTTATTTGTATGTCTTAGGAACTAGCTCTATGTTGAACTTGGAGTTGATGTCTTAGCAATGTTGAACTTGGTCCTCTATGTTGCACTTGTTGTCTTCATAATGTTGAACTTGATCTTCATTAGCTTCACCATTAAAGCCCTCATCTTGATCATTCACATTGGCAGTCTCGACATGTTTGAACTGGTCTGGATCCTCGAGGGTGACCTCAACTCCCTGCTCAACCACATTGAACTCTGAACCATGACAATCACCCTCTGGGTGCACCAAGTCCCCCTCTCCCTTCCTCATCTCTATGTGATAATGATTCTGTTTGCAAGCTACAGCCCATGCAGCGCCTAGCACCGAGGCGCCACACTCTACAGTGCAACGCCTAGCTACTGGGCGTGGCACTGTACAGTGTGGTGCCTAGAGCCGAGGCGTTGCACACATGGTCTGAGCTAACCAGAGAGCAAACCCTCTGGTTGCAAGCTACAGCCACTGCAGTGCCTAGCGCCGAGGCGGCACACTGTACAGTGCAACGCCCAGCGCGCCTAGCTGGGCGTTGCACTGTACAGTGTGCCGCCTCGGCGCTAGGCGCTGCAGTGGCTGTAGCTTGCAACCAGAGGGTTTGCTCTCTGGTTAGCTCAGACCATGTGTGCAACGCCTCGGCTCTAGGCGCTGCACTATACAGTGTGACGCCTAGAGCTAAGGCGTTGCACACATGGACTGAGCTAACCAGAGAGCAAACACTCTGGTTGCAAGCTACAGCCAGTGCAGCGCCTAGCACGGAGGCGCCACACTGTACAGTGCAACGCGGCGTTGCACTGTACAGTGTGGCGCCTCCGTGCTAGGCGCTGCACTGGCTGTAGCTTGCAAACAGAAAGTTTGCTCTCTGTTTAGCTCAGTCCATGTGTGCAACGCCTCAGCTCTAGGCGTTGCACTATACAGTGTGACGCCTAGCGCTTAGGCGCCACACTGTGCAGTGCAACGCCCAGCAGCTAGGCGTCGCACCTGTACTTAGCAAATTTTTGGCACACGCATACATATTCCGATGAGGAGAGATAGTAGCTCACGACACATAGCAAGCAAAGAACTGTGACACATAGTACTTCACGACACATACTAATTCATAATACATAGTACTTCATGACACATAGTAGATCACAACCAAATCGAAGAGGAGAGATAGTAGTTCATGACACATAGTAGTTCACAACCAAATCGAAGAGGAGAGATAGTAGTTCATGACATAGCTCTATTGCGTAGAGCAAGGCCCCTTTCCCTTCTTCTTCTTCTTATTCTTCTCTTCTTCCTCTTCCTCCTCCCTTTTCCTTATGAGGTGGGCCTCCTTAACCACCCTCTCCATGAATATCTTTTCCTCCCTCTCTTTTTTTTCAGCTGCAATTGCCCAAAGCTTTATGGTTCCTTCTTCAAAATCCTTTAGACGCTTCTTCTGTGCCTCCTCACATTTCCTCACCAATGCTTGCTCCCTAGCACGCATCGCATTTGACGCTCTCTCTTCTTCCTTCCTCTTCTCCTCAAGCTCCTCTTCCTTTTTCTTCTTTAGCTTGGCTGCATCCTCCTCTCTAAGCTTCTTCGCAGCCTTCTCCCACCATCCCGCCATCTCATCTTCGCCATCCTCCTTCATTGTTGGTTTGTTGGGTTGGGAAGCCGCCATACCTACAATGAGTGAAACATAATGGTTAGTAAAGACAATACAAACAAATGGAACATATGAAAAAAAAAATAACATATGGAAAATAAGAACATTTGAAACATTATAGTTAGTGAGCAACATACGAGAATGGTCCATCGAGGTATCCAAACATTCCTCTATAACGACCTTGCTCTTGTCCATCACCACGACCAAGTCCATCACCAAGGCCAAGACCATCACCACGGCCAAGACCACCACCACGGCCTAGACTACCACCACCACGGCCTCTTGTAAGTCCTAGTTGCCGACCTCTTTGTTGCCTAGATCCTCTTTGACTAACACTTGGTTGGCTTGGCACTTGTTGGCTACCACTTGGTTGGCTAGGCACTTGTTGGCTACCACTAGGTTGGCTCCCACTTGGTTGCCTTGGCACTTGGTGGCTACCACTAGGTTGGCTCCCACTTGGTTGCCTTGGCACTTGGTGGCTACCACTAGGTTGGCTCCCACTTGGTTGCCTTGGCACTTGTTGGCTACCACGTTGTTGCCTTCACACTTGTTGGCTACCTCTTGGTTGGCTTGGCACTTGTTGGCTACCACTTGGTTGGCTCCCTTGTGTAGCTCCTTGTTGGCTAGTGCTTGCATCATTTTTCTTGGACCTTTTCCTTGGTTTCGTACATTTTCTTTTGTTGTGGCCATGACCTTTGCATTCCCCACAACGGGAGCTCTCACGAGGCTCTTGGAATTGATCGTTTCCCGCTTCGCGGCGGCCACCATGGCCCCATCCGTCCATGTCGCCTCTAAAACGCTTTGTTTTACGTCTACCACGTTTAACAACCTTCAACTCCGGATCCGGCCATAGTTGAACTCCATGGTACTCCGGCCATTGTGATTGGTCAAAGTATGGGTGAAAGCGGGGAGCCCATGTTTTCTTGACCGTCATGATTGAGAACTCCAACTCCCTCACGGTGCGTGGGTGATTGATGTCCACATTTCTAACGCGACCGGCGGTATACAAATGTGAGCATGGGAGATGAAGCAACAATGGCCTCCCGCAAGAGCAATCACATTGTGTTAACGACACCTTGAAAGCCCGACCTCCATGTTGCCGGCCATCGTTTGTGGTTCCTCCTGGCTCTTTCACTTCATACTTCCACTCTTCGTTGTCATATAATATAGCTTCTTCTGAGTCCGCCTTTCGTGATTGAAATTCTAATCATTCATCAACCTTGGGTGGGAACTTGTACTTGTACTTGCGCGGGTTCTCACCCGCTATCTGTGCATCAGTTTCCATTGAGTACTTTAGAAAGTACGCATTCATCTTGTCAAATGTGTATTGAACTATTGCCGTCACAGGTAATCCACGTGCACCTTTGAGCACCCTATTGAAGCATTCGGCCATATTGCTTGTCATTTGACCGTATCTTCGGCCATCTTCATCAAAAGCACGTGCCCACTTGTTCCGGTGGGGAATGTGCCTATTCATAAAGTCTTGACCCCCGTGATCAAGTTTTTTGTGTGCGAGCAATTTGTTCGACAAAGTGGCGAACCGCTTCTCGGAGAAAGCAAGATAACAATCTTGAAGATCATCGGCCAACTCCTTAAGGCCACATGCCCTATAGAAGTTCGAACAAAAGTGCCTCATGCACCATCGATGGTGCAATGGAGCATGCCCGGGAATGTCAATCTCCACTGCGTTAAGAATTCCTGCATGCCGATCCGATATGACACAAATTTTCCTTTGAGCGGGTAACACCTTCGTCCTCAAAAGACGCATAAACCACTCCCAGTTGTCATTGTTCTCCGCCTCAACCAAAGCAAATGCCAATGGCAACACCCGGTTATTGGCATCACTTGCTATCGCAACCAACAAGGTGCCCTTGTATTGTCCGGTCAAGAACGTGCCATCAATGGAGATGACCGGCCTACAGTGTTCGAAAGCCCTCACGCATTGCTCGAACGCCCAAAATGCACGGCCAAATACTCGGACTTTCTTTCCTTCATAAACCGTTGTTTGGTGCCCATGAGGCTCGACAACATGAACCATGCCCGGGTTTGTGGCGGCCATGGCTAACAACAACCTAGGGATTCGGTTGTATGCTTCCTCCCAAGTACCATACAACATCTTAAATGCGGCTTGCTTCGCCTTCCATGCCTTGCCGTACTTCACCTTGTAATGAAATATGGCTTTCACAAGGTCAATGACATGTTGGACGCTCATTGTTGGAAGTGTGGATATTGAGTTGGAGAGCCTGTAAGCGATGAACTCAGACGTGAGTTGTCTGTGGTCTTGGGACACAATCTTGCCATCCACCCTTTTGCCTCGGCACATGTGAGTTGGCACACAACTCACTACGTGCCAAGCGGGACCTCCTTTCCATGGTCTTGCACGCACAATCCATGGACATATTTCATCTTCACATGCACATGCAACCGTGTAGCGCACATTGACGTCCGAATGCACCACCTTGTGTGGACGATAATGCGTAACCGAGTAGTTGTCGAGCCACATCTTCAATTCCAAGAAGGTTTCGAACTTACTCCCTTTACCAATCCGGTTCTTGTCGTCTCCCAAATCACGGTGAGAGCTTGGCCTAATCCCAAGAGATATAGATTTGCCACCATCCACAACGGCTTCATCCGCGAGACTAACATCCTTGAACAATGGTGTCTTGTGATCCCGACCGAATACCTTCTCGAAAGCTTCGGCCTCCTTCACCGTGAACCCCTCCTCATCAACTTGTTCATCGGGACCTTCGTCATCCGAATCCGATGCATATGCACGGGAAAAAGGGATGGAATGGTCCATTGTCTCTTGCAAATGATATTTGTCAAGATCACCCACATTGTTGTCATGGATATCAACTTCATTGTCATCGTCTGCATACTCATCATTGTCCTCTTGCAAAGCTTCATCTTGGTTGTTTGTAAACGGGCTCAATGTTGGCCTCACTTCTTGGGTCAAAAAAGGTTCAACAATTTCATCTCGCTTCAAGGGTGGGGGGCTACTAGCAACCAAAGGGGAGGGTTTCCGGTTCAAGTCCAAATGCAAATTTGAATCAACCTTCTTCGTTGCAAATAACTCAAGAGCCTTGTCAAGTGAATCGGCCACCGTTTCCTTGTATGCAACCCAACGTTGCTCCGAGTTGATACGCATTGTCTTCCAACGGATGTGCATTCCAAAACCTACATTATGCCTTCCCTCCAACTCAACGATATCACTAGGGTCCATCCAATTCAAATCTTTCCTCACTTGTTGCAAGAGCTCCGCATAGCTAGGACTACTATCAAACAACATATCTACCTCATCCGGATCCGGTTCAATATTGCCTTTCAAGAAGGCGTCTTTGTCCCCATGATGAACAAACACACATGTTCTTCCCATCCCTATAAGCATTCAAACAACACATCGTAACATTGCTTCCACGAGTACTAATTTAAGGATTAACACGGAATACAAACCCTAATACATATATATCAAACAACAACCCTAACCCTAACCCTAACCCTAACCCTAACCATAACCCTAACCCTAACCATAACCCTAACAATAACCCTAACCATAACCCTAGCACCAACATAAGAACACCCATAAGAATAACCCTAACATACTAACAAAGCCTAATCATAGGAAATTGGCAAACAAAGATCTCACATCTCCATGCAAATCTCTAGATCCAAACAAAACTAGGGTTTCCCAAACTAGCATTACTTGGATCAAAACAAGGGATCGGAGAAGATTACCTTGAGGGAGGGTATGACTTCGAAATCCACGGACAAATTCTTCAAATTTGCAAGTTTTGGGAGAGGATTTGAGAGGGGGAGAGAGTGGGAGAGGGGGCAAAGCTCGGGTTGGGGTGTGTGGGGTGGGGGGAGTGGGGGAGGGGGGCCCAGCCGCTGGATAAGTCACAGTGCAGCGCCCGAACGCTAGGCGCTGCACATTACATGTGTGGCGCCTGGCTAGGAGGCGCTGCACTGCTGGGTGCGGGCCCAAGGACCGCCACGGTGGACTGGCGTGCAACGCCCGCGAGCTAGGCGCTGCACCGTAGGGTGTGGCGCCTGCGTGGCGGGCGCTACACAAAAGGGTCAGTACTGTGAAATAGTTTCACGGGCAGTTCATTTTGTGAATTGATTTCGTCCACAGGTCAAAATAGTCAAAATTGCCCCGCAGATCGTTGCGAGCATCGACCAAAAGCGCAGCCTAGCCCGTGGACGCACTCGATCGGCCGCTACGTAGTCGTACGTTGCGTTGGTTATACAGACAGACCAAAATGACCAACCACTGTACACGAGGAGGACAGCGCCGTTGGCATCTTGCGGGCGCGCGTACGGAGCCGAAAACAGACCGCCTTTTCTAGGCTTGTAGCTGTGGTGGTTCGGCCAATGAGCCGGGAGGCCGAGGGGTGCTTGCGTGCGTGCCACGCCCGGCCGTCGAGCGTGTGCGGGAAGAAGACGCACCGGGCGCTCTCGTCTGGAGCGGAGCGAGCGCTCGCCGAAAGGGCGGCACACGCACGCGTCGCCATGCACGTACGCCCCACAGCCTTTGCCACTAACGTCTTGGGTGTGCTCAGCAGCGGCGTCGATGCACGAGCGCCCCCTGTCAACTTGCAACACAAAGGAGAGTATGAGACACACACAAGGAACGCAGAGACGGCAACGGACAATTTACAGTTCGTTTTGCTGAAATACCTTGGTATTATCTTCCATTTATACTCAAGTCAAAGTTGAATTGATGCTGAACACTCTGCGATATTACTAGGTGGTGTATTTGAATCATTCGAATTTTTTATAGTACATAGATGGAGGGCGATATCTTCCCCGCGGGCCTCGGCGAGGATCAACACGAAACATGTTCTGATGTACTCCATCCTTCCCAAAATATAGGGCGCGTTTGACTTTACACGATCTATGATGCATGTCTTTGACCGCTAATATATATCAAAGTACATGGATTGAACATGTATACATGTTATAGTCATATTTGTCTTGCAAAACAATTTTATTTTGTATGTCTCTATACTAATTTTATATACATAGAATACGTGAAAATCATAGTCAAAGTTATGCAACGAAAACCAGAAAAGTCTACCGACAGCTTATATTTCGGGAAGGAGGGAGTATCGAAGTTGTGGTAATGCAACTAGTAAAATTCTAGGTTTTTTTAACCAATATACCGTGGGGGTAATGACCTACCTATAAATTGTAATATGTATAATTTGTCATTTGATGTAAAACTTGAACCCTACGACGCCATATATGTCAGTCAGTGTAGCTACATCTTGGCTATTTTTGGCTCTACCCTATGGTTGAGCTTTGAGCCAGGCATATCTCTCCGGCTCAAGCTTG